>NW_010168421.1:0-797 GCF_000695765.1 Mesitornis unicolor
GGCCCCAAAAATGGCCCTGGAAATGGGAGATAGGGCCTCAAAAATGCTCCTAAAAATGCCCCTAAAAATGAGAGTCAAGGCCTTAAAAATGGCCCTGGAAGTGGGAGTCATGGCCCCAAAATCCTCCCTAAAAACGGGAGTCAGGGCCCCAAAAATGGCCCTGGAAATGGGAGTGAGGGCCCCAAAATCCTCCCTAAAAATGGGAGTCAAGGCCCCAAAAATGGCCCAAAAAAGGGGAGTGACAGCCCCGAAAAAGGCCGAAAATGGCCCTGGAAATGGGAGTCGGGGCCCCAAAAATGGCCCTGGAAATGGGAGATGGGGCCCCAAAATCCCCCCAACAATGGGAGTCGGGGCCCCGCGAACGCCCCAGTTGTGGTGTCACGGGCTGTGCCCCCAGGGGTGGTGACGAAGATGAAGATGCAGCGCACCATCGTCATCCGCCGCGATTACCTGCACTACATCCGCAAGTACAACCGCTTCGAGAAGCGCCACAAGAACATGTCCGTGCACCTGTCCCCCTGCTTCAGGTGACGCGGGGCGCCCCGAAACGGGGGTACCGGGAACCAGGGGGGCACCCCAAAACGGGGGTACCTCGGAACGGGGTACCAGGAACCAAGGGAGTACCCCAAAACAGGGGGACCTGGGAACAACGGGGGTACCTGGGAACCAGGGGGTACTGGGAACCAGGGGGGTACCCCAAAACAGAGGGACCTGGGAACAAGGGGGGTACCCCAAAATGGGGGGACCTGGGAACAAGGGGGGTACCCTAAAACAGGGGTACCTGGGATCAACAGGGG
>NW_010168421.1:928-1408 GCF_000695765.1 Mesitornis unicolor
GAACAGGGGGGGTACCTGGGGAGCAGGCGGTACCAGGAACCAGGGGGGTACCCTAAAACAGGGGAACCTGGGAACAAGGGGGGTACCCTGGGAACAGGCGGTACCAGGAACCAGGGGGGTACCCTAAAACAGGGGAACCTGGGAACAAGGGGGGTACCCCAAAATGGGGGGACCTGGGAACCAGAGGGGTACCCCAAAACAGGGGGACCTGGGAACAGGGGTACCCAGGAACCAGGGGGGCACCCCAAAATGGGGGTACTTGGGAACAACGGGGGTATCCAGGAACAGGGGGTACCAGGAACAGGGGGGGTACCCTGGGAACAGGGGGGTACCTTGGGAACGGGGTACTGGGAACCAGAGGGGTACCCTAAAACGGGGGGACCTGGGAACGGGGCGTGTGCCCTGGGAACAGGGGGTACCAGGAGCCAGGGAGGCACCCCAAAACAGGGGGACCTGGGAATGGGGGTACTGGGAACCAGG
>NW_010168422.1:0-33210 GCF_000695765.1 Mesitornis unicolor
CTGTGATTCTGTGATTCTGTGATCTTCCTTCTCACAAATATTTGTTGCCATTTTGGAAAGCTATCTCCAATGCAGCTCCTGAATTTGTTTTGGCAGTGGTAATTTCTACATATATTCTGAAGCTGCTATTGGTATTTATGCAGGTTTATTCTATGGTATCTCTGCAGGTACAGCTGGGCAAGAATAAGGCATTTGTTTTTGCTTGGACAGTTGTCTGTATTAATACATTATCTAAAATCTATTCCATTCTGTTCTGTTTTGATCTTTCGCTATAGGATGACGAAAAACTTAAAAAAAACCCCAAACTTCATGGAAAATGTTGACTTCCAGTCCCTTGAAAAATGCTGATGAAGGCCAATGGCTAATGCTCCTGAACCTGAAAACTATACTGTAGGCGTATTCTGTGTTCAGCTTTATAGGTAATTCACTGTGGAAGCATCCTACTAAATAGCAGATGTTGTTTATAAGGCCATTAGTCCAATCCTACTGCACTCAATTAAATATTTTAATTTGAGCACATGAATGGGATTTGAACAGAAAAATTTCTAATGCAGCTACTTTTCCTGGTAATAATTCTGTGTACTGAGAAATCAACACAGTTCTCTAAAAGGTGTTTTAGACTCTTGATTCCACTTTGAACATCTGCTCAGGTTTATGCTGTCACTTTTTCGCTGCTTCAGAGAAGTTTGTTTCAGTTGTCTGCTTAGAATGGTAATTCATTGAAAGGTATTAAGGGATCGGTATTCATTGAGGTGTCAGTTACTCTTTGGTTCTGAGCAGTGTGTTTCTCTCTTTCATGTTAAACAGAGGATCTGTAGCTGATAGCAGCAAGGTATATGTTTGAGAACTAAATATTCAAACTGAACCTTAAATTCTGCATTGACATGCTTTCACATGAAAATTTTCTGCATCTGGGCTTCCCTGTACATATTTTCCCATGCTCAACTTTTATCTACATAGAAAATTGTCAATACTTATCTAAGATTTGCTAACCTATAGCAGCTCATTGTAAGCTATTTCACGAGTTACCTGCATGATGGATCTTCTGAGTCACTGCATGTGAATTCTGGAGAGAAACATGTCAGCTGTTTTAGTATGGGAACAAAAATAGTCTGAGAACAGCCATTTTCAGATATTTATTACTAGCATACCAGAAGTACAGTAATTGTTTATATTTTGCTACCTTCTGTTAAAAAAATACCAACACAACTTAAACACATCTTTAAAAATTCACTTGTGGAAGTAGAATTGCATGACTCAGAAAAATAGGAATTGTCTTACCCAGACTTGCTGGTGTCAGCTTTTGTCGCTGCCTTCTCTACATACTTAGTGTGTTTACTCTTTGGTATGTTCTTTGGTGAGGGGTGGTTTTTTTGGTTGTTGTTTTTGGGATTTTTTTCCCACTTTGATTTCCAGTTTCCTTTTTGTAATCTGACCATTTGCTTCACTGCAGCAAGTTTTGACTGGCTCCTTTTGATAGTTTGAGGAGAAAGGGGCTAAGTGGTCATGCAAATTGAAATGTCTTTCATGTGACAACTGAATCACTTCGAGATGTCACTGCTGGGTCCCTCCTCTTCCAGTTGTTTGTCTGTTTTGTCTGTCTGTCTGTAGTTGTAAGGCCCTAAAGGCCTGTTTGTCTCAGTGTATCTGTGCGGTGGGTAGCACTGTGGACCCTGATCTTAACTGTGACTCTTGAGTGCTACTTGGAAAAAAAAATTAATACCGATAGATGTCTTTTGTCATAACTGACTTTTTTTTGTCTTGCAAAAAGAGGTCTGCTTTTGCGAATTTATTTCTCAAAAGTGGCTGAAAACCAGTTTTCTGTCCAGCTCTTTAAGTAAAGTGTATTTGTTTTGTTTATTGTCTGTTCTTTGCCTTGGTTCTTCTCATTTAAACTTTCTAAGCTTGCTTTTGTTTGTACGTTGCAGCACAGCCTCCAGTGGGATGGTGGTTTCGATTGTGTGTTGCCTCTGAGCTGTTGCAATTTGTTTCTGATGTTTGATATTTGAGTATCATTATTATGCCCTAATGAACATGCTGAAATTGCGAACTACATACTTTAAAACGTATCTCACTGAAATTAATGTCTTATTATTACTTATTGTAAGTAATGTGTGCATCGTAAAGATCATCTTTCTGTCAATTGTAATGAGAAATTCTTGATGCTGTGCCTTTTTCATATAGTCATATTTACAAATTCCTCCTTTGTTGCTCCGGAAGGGGAAGGCTCGGTGGGCATATTCTACAGTAAGGAGGCAAAAGACTAGAATATCAGTTTTCTTAACAAGTCTAGCAGTGTGTTCACCAGATTTCTCAGCTTTGCAAAACCACTTGAAAGCTGTTACTGTAACAGTATGAGGAACGCACCTTTTCTTGTGACGGTATGAAAAAAGCTAACGAAAAAGATATTCAGAAAACTTAGTTATTTTATCTGAAAATTTGATTTATCTTCTTAAATATTTAATTATATTCAGCAATGCTGAATAATTATGGACTTAATTTGGAATTGTGGTGGTACTTATAGTCTGTAAAACTAGATTATAGGTGTTTGGAGTAAAATAGCTAAAATGGTAAGATACTTTTGAAAATGTTGGTGTTGCCTTTTTTGGTCTTTTTCTTTGAAGCGTTGAATAATGTGCATAACTTTGAACTTGACTTAAAATGAAGAATTTTGTTCTATATACAAAGCAAAAAATGGTTTTTAGGTATGTATTCATAGAGGAATGAATTAATTCTTGTCATATATGGAAATGCAAAGAATTTAACTTCAGAGTTTATAATTCTAGAGTGATATATCATGTATGTACTGAGATTATCATCTGGCATAAGAGTTTGCTTCTGAAGAGTTTGTGTCTCAATTATATTTTACTTTAATGAAAAAATACAAGATGTGTCTACACCAAGGGCCTTTACAATCAAGAAAGGTTCCCTAAATTAGTAAGAGTCCACTCATGCTTTGTCTCAGAATGGGTGTGTGTGAATATATCTTTTTCATAAGACAGTTTCTCTATGTCTGAATGCACCCTGTCTTGTTTTTTTTTGCACTAGAGCGATAGTTATGGAGTTGAAGGAGGTGTCACCAAAGTTGAGCATTAAAATACCAGATAATATAATTGCAGGCCTATTCTGTGATGTTTTGATTTAATTGTCCAAAATAATCTTTCCCGCATCCCCCGCCCCAGTTGTCTTTCAATGCTATCAGCTGGCACTAGCTGTGTACTTTGGCGCTCATTGTAATATGAAGACCGTTGTGTATTTCATTGTCATTGTTTCCTAACTGCCTTTCTTTCTTGGAATATTTCTGCTCTATTCAGTTGTTCTCATCTAAAAATCCCACTGATTTCCTGTCTTCTTCCTCTGAAAAGATAATGTACTCACTTTTGAAAACTGTTTGTATTTTGAATGCTCGTTAAGAATAAAATCAGCTGTTATGTGGCCTAGGCATTGTTTGGTGGTAATGTCTCCTTTTTATTTTTCCTTTTTTACTTAATTTTTGTCTTGGCTGTCACTGCTTCTTAGGGAAGTACAAGACTGATGGTTTCTGTAACTTTGCTGATACAGTACTCTGCAGAGAGATTACAGTGTCATTCTTCAGGATTACTGTTTTAGCAACAGCTACTTTATAAAATTATATCAAGGTAGCCTGGTACTCTTCTGAGGCTTGCAGGGGAAGAAAGAGTTAAGTGTGGTTCCTTTTGCTGCTTTTACTGCTTCCTTCCTATGTTAAGCTATAGTACTTCCACCACACAGAGTATAAGTAGGGTATGAACTTTCGCTTTTGCCAAATGGGGAGATATGACTGCAATGTCTCTGGGCACATTTGGACTTTCTGTTTTAATCCTTAGCCTTCGTTAAAGGTTTCACTTCCTATTCTGTCTATGTAAGTCAGTATCACTACCTGGGCATATATGGTCATACAGTACTAGGTCACATTTATCTTTTCAAGGATTTCAGGATGTATCTTCAGTTGTAGCAAATCAAGACAGTTCTTCTGAAGTTGGTAAAGGTAAAACAGCTCATGATTTGGTCCTTCCTTTGGAGTTTTAGTCTTTTTGGTCCAATTAATAAGATTTTGTATTGTATTCAAAGTATTGTATCCCTGTTGTGTTGCACTAAACATTTCCTTAGTTTTAGATATAAAAAGGCTCTTTTTAAGGACTTTGTAATGTAAATGATAACTTTGACTGTGAGTGCTCCTGAAGCCAAGATTTTCTAACTGATTAAATGTTGTCCCAGATGAGGAATCTTGACAATTCTGGAAAAGAAGTCTTTGAGGAATGTCTGCTTTTCTGCTTCACTATTCAAGATCATAAAGCTTTCTCCCCACCCGCCCCCCTTATCTTTCTAAGAGATGGAAGAACTCTATGACTTTATTTTTAGGCAAAAATCTCCTCCTCATTTTGCAAGTTCACCTAGCCTTCCAGTCATCCTACTCCACAGCTGTCACAACAAACTTTCTTTCAGATGCTGTTAAATGTATCAGACATCACTCTGCAGCATGTGACTTTGTTACCCTGGGGCTTTTCAGTCTATTCTAATGTTATCAAAACCACTGTGTGATTTCAAGGTTTCCTACATTCCTTGGAGGAAAATCAAATGGTACATGGTTAGGAAACTTATAGATAATCTGCAGATTTAGCAGATCTCTAGCATATAAGTGGTTAATATCTTCAATTTATTTTTGTCTTTCCTCATTTGCCATAGTCGTGACTCTTGTGAACTCTCTATATCCCTTTGTCTGTATTTCCAACTGGGATTTGGGGAAGACTTTGCCACACTGGAGAAGAAACATTGGTCTAGCTTTGTTTATCCTACTTCTGTTCCCTCTGCTCCTCTTCCAGTTATTGGATTGCGGTTGACAGTGTTCTCATCGGAGATTTTAAAAATGCTCTTTCTCCCATTCTTTTCTATCTGTTACATTTGTTTTGTAATGATTTTAATGGTGGTAACACCGGTTAGGCTGGTTACAGAATGTCCGTGCTAAAGCTCTTTTATATAAGGTCACTGTAAGAGATGAACATCCCAGTGATCTTGCCCTTTAGCATCAAGGACATTAGTTAGCTATGGACAAATGGATCAGACAGTAGGTGGAAGCATCCTTAAAGTAGCTGCTTAGCTGATATGAAATGCATCTTCTTATGACACTGTCTGCACTAGCAATGTAACATTGTGCTGTATATTTCATGCTCTTGTACTACTTGCTGGAGCTGGAAAAGACTTATTTCCAGCCTTTAATTCATCTTTTTCTTCTGCATACCTAGAACTTTTCTCCCTTCACTTTTAAAATCCTCTCAGGTTGTGTTTGTGGCTTCCTTTCATATTCTGAATCAGAGATTTAGGTTGGAAGACATCTTCTGAGCTCGCCTAGTCCACCCACCTGTTTAAGCAGGGTTGGCTACAGCGGGTTGCCCAGGCCTGTGCCCAGTCAGGTGTGAAATATCTCCCAATATGGACGCTTCACAGCCTCTCAGGGCAACCTATTCCAGTGTTTGACCATCCTCACAGTAAAAAAGTGTGTTTTTATGTTCAGATGGGTTTTCATATGGTTCAATTTGTCCCCATTGCCTCTTGTTCTGTTGGTAAGCACCAACAGAAAAGAGCCTGGTTCTGTCTTCTTCATTCCCTCCCATCAGATGTCTATTCCAGTTGATGAAACCCCTCCTGATTCTTTTCTCCTGCAGCTGAACAGTCCTAGCTCTCTCAGCCTCTCCTCATAGGATGGATGCTCCGGTTCCCTAATCATCTCTGTGGGCCTTTGTTGGACTCTCTCCAGTATGTCCATGTCTCTCTTGTACTAGGAAGCCCAGAAATGGACAAATACTCCAGGTTTGGCCTCACCAGTGCTGAGTAGAGGGGAAAGGTCACCTCCCTCCACCTGCTGGCAACACCCCTCCTAGTGTGCAAGCCCACCAGGCTGTTGGTCTTTGCCATGGGGTTGCATTGCTGACTCATGCTCAGCTTGCTCACCAGGACCCCACAGTCTTTCTTTGCCAAGCTGCTTCCCCTCTGGGTGGCCCCAGCCTGTCTTGGTGCGTGAAGGTTAGTCCTCCCCAGATGCAGAACTCTTCATTTCCTCTTCTTGAACTTCACAAGGTTCCTTCTTTCTGAATGGTGGCACCATGGATTTCCGTACCTCCGGTTTGTTTAAGTGCTCCCTAACCTGGTCTTCCTGCACTGAGAATATGTATTCCTTGCTCCAGACTTTCCCTTTGAATGTTCTGCTAGAATTTTGCAGGAATAAATCTCTCTCTTCTGTGGACTATATTCAGACCATGTTGTTCCTTCTGTATATGAATCCAAATACTGCCATGGCTGGATGCCTCTGATCCACTTCACTGGAACCATTTTATGTTACTGTCTTTTAGCTTTGTACTCATTTTGGACCACAGATTTTGCATGGTTCCTAAGTTTAGTCTTCCATCCTGGAAAGCTGAAAGCCTACGTAACCCTTTAAGCTGGAGATGATTAAGCCCTGAGCCCTGCAGAAGTTTCTGAAGAGACCAAATTCGTCTGGCATAAACATGCAGTGTCTAGTATGTGAAGGGCATTCAATTCTGCTCAAAATGGGAAGAGGATCAATGACGGCTCTCACTTTTTGCTTAATATGTCAATGATTAGAAGGGCCTTTGACAAAGTGAAAAGTGAGAGTTGTAGGTTTTTACATGGTATTGAGGGCTTCACTTATGAGCAGAATATCCTAAACATGAGGGTGCAGGCAAGGCTGAAACAGGACCATTCCGTGTCGTTTCCATGTGTGTAAGATTTATAGGGTCAGAGAAATAAAATAGAGGGACTGTAACCTTCTGATGAGCACTCTTGCCCCATGGAAGGGAAAAGGGTATTCCAGATTATTATACCTAGTTTAGAAAACTGTTATTTTGTACTAAAGAGCCATGATATGAAACGCATTAATAGGGCTGGGAGAAAGGACTGTACTTCCTGAAAGTGTGTGTTTTCCTATCTTATTTTGCACTAAACTTGCACTGAAGAAATTCAGTGAATAATTAAATGCATCAAATGATTGTGAATGTACTGTTATTTTTTTATTTGGCTTGCACTGCATTGCTCATTTGCTAAGTCTAACCAGTGAGATGTGCAGGAATCAGTCCCATTTCACTGGGGTGATAAACTTGATGTTGCAGAGACTAGGACAAGAGATGTGCTATTCTTTCCCTGAATTAGCAGTGGAGTGATTCCTGTATTGCAGTCCAAGTGAGTATGATGTTACTTTGCCTAGCAGGGAATTATTTCTGAACACTACTAGCTTTTAGCCAGATTATGCTGGACTATTCAAGGAAAGCACAATAAATTACATTCCCATTCTTGTGTCCTTGCCCAGGGTTTGAAATTAGTTATGCTCCTCATACAACATAGTGGCTGATAGTGAAACACTGTGCATGGTGGGAATGCATTACATCCATAAAAGCTGTGGAAATATGTCTGTTCTCAGTGTTCAGTGGGAAATTCCTGGAAAAAGTGCGGCTCTTGAATGCAGCTCCTCTGGGGCAGCCTCTGGAGTGAGGATGTTGCTGGTTTTGAATGAGGCCAGAAAGGGCGAAGGAAGCATTTCTTGGTTAAGGGAAATGTGATAACTGTGGTTTCATTTCTCCGTTGAAAAAAATGCATGAAGTCGATAGCTGGGAGCTCTTTGAGGTTGCCAATGCAAATTGAACAATCCCCCGGTGCTTTCTGTTTAACAGCTAAATGTATCAGCTTTGGTAGATTTCACAAACCCTTAAACAAACAAAACCTCAAAATTTAAGTTTTTGAAACTAACCCTAGGAAGTTGTTGTCTTACTTCACTCAGCAAGAATTTGTCTTATGGCAGAAATCAGATTATCTTGCTTGCTTCTTTGTGAATGATGATCTTGGCAAAAATCAGGGGATGAGCGTGGTCATCTTGAGAAAATTACTGATGTCTCTAGCAGAGGATGTCTATGAGCATGTAATTAGCTGGTCCAAAGGGTAGAAACATGGGGAAAGTACAGAGCTTTGCAATATAAATACACCAGTACTCTCTATGTAGAGTAACCACAAATAAACACTAACTCAGGCTATAAAAGGCACTTTACAGTTCCCTGTCCATGTCCTGAGATAACCCGAGTCTTCTGCTCCTGGTTGTGTAAGACCTTTGCCCTGTCTCGCAGAGAGAGAGGAAGTCTGTGTGATAGATTTGTCATTCACAGATGAAATCACAGGTGATTTTTGTTGTTCTTTTGGGAAAATGACACTTCACTGAGAAGAATTTCTTACTGCTTTGTTCCCAAATTTAGGAGACATTTGAATAGTTAAGAATAGCTTAATATTCTTTTATTTCTAAAGCTATTGTTTAACTTGCTGTTTATGAAAAGACCTATAAAGGCCTATGAAAGGCTGTCGGTTTATGCCGGCTATCATATGAACTAGGCTTAGTGACTCCAAAAAGTTTGTATGTGTTGTTTTTTGGGAGTTTCGGTTTTTTTGTTTGTTTGGGTTTGTTTTTCTTCTGATGCATTATGGATCCTAGAATGTGTCTTAATTCTGCATTGCACAGCTAGCATTTCAGATGGCGTCTTATGAATGCATGCCTGACAGGTCATCCTTCCTGCTTGGGAACTGATCAGACAGCTCTCACAAAAATGCAGTGGGTTGCCTCATCTGTTCCCATTGACAAATCCATGCTTCTAAGTGCCTGTACACTAATATATGCAACATAGGGGAATAAATACGAAGAGTTAGAGATCTGTGTGCAGTTGCAGGGCTGTGATCTTGTTAGGATCATAGAGATGTGGAGGGATAGCTCACATGACTGAAGTGCTGCAATGGATGGGTACGTGCTCTTTGGAAGGACAAACAGGGGGAAAAAAGAAGGAGATGGAGTTGCCCTTTATGTGAGAGGACAGCTGGAGTTCTTGGAGTTCTGCCTGGGGATGGAGAATGAGCCGACTGAGAGCTTATGGATAAGGATTAAAGAGCAGACCAATATGGGTGACACTGTAGGAGCTGTCTGCTGTAGGCCTCCTGATCAGGAAAAACAAGTAGACGAGGCCTTGACAGCTAGAAGTAGCTTCTCGTTCACAGGCCCTGATGCTCATGGTGGAGTTTAACCATCCCAGTATCTGCTGGAGGGTCAGCACAGCAGGTTATAAGCAATCCAGGAGGTTCCTGGTGCAGGTAATAGAGAAGCCAGCAAGGAGAGGTGTTCTTCTGGACCTCATATAGGCAAGGAAGGGCTGGTTGTGGTATGAAGGTCAAAGGCAGCCTTTGCTGCAGTGACCATGAGATGATAGAGTTCAGGTTCCCAAGAGCAGGGCAAAAAGCAAGATCACAGTGCTGGACTTCAGAAGAGAAGACTTTGACTTCTTCAAAGATCTGCTTGGTAAAAGTCCTGTGGGATAAGACCCTGAAAGAGGGAAGAAAATCCGAAGAAAACTTGTTAATATTCAAGCATCACCTACTCCAAGCTCAAGAACCAAGTGGGACAAGATATAGATTAGATGTGATGTCAGAATTCGTTGTCTGTTAATGTAACCTCATTATTTCAAAGGTTTATTTTTATTTATTTATTTTTAGCAAATGCTGGAAAGTGGTCCAGAGTGAACATCTTGAGAAAATGAGTTCATCTATTTGTGGTTCATTGTAACAAACATAGTTGGAAAGATGGTTTCTTAGCTTAGCTCATTCAGAATGGAGCCTGCAGAAGCTTTGAATGCGACTGTGGCATTTGCTCCCAGAGGCACAAAACTGGTGTGACCTCACCTTTACTCTCTCAGGAATTGGCTCAACTGCTGGTTTGCTGTGTGGCTTCTGGTGGTGGGAGTTAATTCAGGAATATCCTGCAATCAGTGTTTTGTGGCAGTCGTTTGAGGTAAATACTCTGGTCCCTTCTGGCATTATGATCTTCAAAGCTATTTGACTATTGTGAAATTTGTGTACTCCATAAAGTGACTGAGAATTAATGCTCAATTAAAGCTCCTGTAGTGTGCAAAATAAAGGACGATTTTTTGTATTTTGCTTGTGAATATAATATGTGGATATAATATATGCAAATACATGTGTATATATGTACACACACACTCGTTGCCTCCCCTCACCTTTGTATTGTCTCTCTGTATGAATATAACATCATGTACCAAAACCACAAGGTGAGTATATTGTCATGATCCCTCAGGTCAGTGATTATAAAATGGAGAGTTTAACTCTCCAGAAATACTTAATAAATACAATCAGGGGAAAAAGTATAACATGGAAATCTTAACAGCAAAAGCTTTTAGTAATACTTCTGCCATGCAGGTCTGATTTACCCCTATTTTATCCGTATTAGCCAACTAATTAGTCCTTTGCTGATTGTAGAAAAATTGCTTCCAAAAACCCCCATATTTTGTAGTGTAACATTTGCCTTTAGTGTTGCTATTCTTTGAGGCAAATTACATTCTTTTTCAAAAATACTGGTATTTGTATGGAAGTCCATGAAAATGGCAAAGGTGCTGAATCAAAATCTTTTTGGGCTAGTTGTAATTGTCACTGCATTTGGCTGTAACTAACTACTGTTTTTATAAGTCACATAATAGCTGCAGCTATAGAGCTGATATAAAGGCCTTATTTCTTATTGCTAATTTTATCATTCAAATTGCAACCTGATTTGAATTCAAAGGCAAATGAAACAATTACATTTCCTTTTGTGTTTATCACTGAAGACTTTTATATTTTGGGTTTGGATAATAATACTTCCTATGTTCTAAAAGAGCTTTGCAACTGCTCCAATGGATTCCAGAGATTTTTCTGTCAGTTCAATTAATAGTATAGACAAACTGTCATTCTTATGGGATTGAAAATGTGATAGATCTTTAAAATGAGAACTTTTAACAGTAAGATGGGTGAAGTGTAAAGTGTTAACAAGATAACTCTTATTATTCAATGCAGGAACAGCACTCCTGGCGCTGCACCTCTTTACAGTGCTGCTGAAGTCAGTCCTTAAGAGATACACCAGTTAATAAGAAATTGTGTTTCTCTGGTAGTCATGGATTTGTGCAATGAAGAAATGCATGCTGGCTTGCTGGGGGCATTGGATCTAAATTGCTCTGACATCTTTCTAGTGCAATAGAAAGTACTTTCCTGATTACAGAGATAGAGATTAAGAAGCACTTTTATTCATGAATGGTTTAAGAAATGTTTTTGTCCAGATGTTTTGTGTGAAGACATTTGATTTGGCACTTCTGGCAAACCCTGCTCCTAACAGAAAGGAGATGGAGATGCAAGGCTCCTCCTGAATGGGAGAAGCCTTGGGTTTTGATTCAGTGCAGGATGTGATTATTTAAAGAGATGTGGCATTCCAAGGATGTTTCTGATGACCACAACAAAGGTTGTGTCCAGTTGTCTAAGTATCTTTTTCATTTGCTTTCAATAATTGTGTCTCCAAGTTGAGTTTACTTTCCTGCCAGTTCTGATCAAAGCATTTTTATGATAAATGGATTTATTTTCGTTTTGGTCTGTCTGCCAATCCAAATAACAAAAAAGAGTATTGCTGATAGCTGTATGATTATTGGATTTTGAATATTCCTTTTTTTTTTCGTCTCTCCAACAGGCCATGTGTGGAAAAGAAAAAAGAGAAAAAATGAAGTGTGTATTCTTAATATTTTTCACTAATTTATTACCACAGTATGCTGGGAAATCTTTGGGAAGAGATGACAGTTACCAGAAGACATTTGAAGACACTGAAAATGAAATAGCTGGCTATACTGATATAGCTAAAGCTATTATTGATCTTGCTGTTCATGGAAAAGCTCAGAACAGATCCTATGAAAGATTAGCAGTTTTTGCTGATGCCATAGGTCCTAGACTCAGCGGTTCAAAAAACCTAGATGCCGCCATCAAGTATATGTTCAGTGCCCTGCAGAAAGACGGGCTGGAAAATGTGCATCTGGAGCCTCTGAAAGTCCCGCACTGGGAAAGAGGAGAAGAGTTTGCAGTGATGCTGGAACCAAGGAATCACAGCATTGCTATTTTGGGACTTGGGAACAGTGTTGCAACTCCTCTGGAAGGTAACTTTTCCTTTTGGGATTTACTATCACTTGCTTTGTACACCAGACTGTCTTATACAAAAACTTTTTTCTCGTTGGACAAACTGAAGTCTTCTTCCTGCTATAATAGTCCTGTCAAGACAATATACTATTTTTTAAGTATCTTTTCTGCATGCCATGGTGGTAAATGATGCACTTTGGTTTAATTCAGTTTGGTTGAACAGATTGTAGAATGAGAGTTGATTCCTGAATTCTCCATTAAATCTATACCCTTTTGTTTAACACTGCTCAACCTCATTTGCAGAAGTTGGGAACCTGTTCTTGTGACCAGGGTTTTTCCAGCCCTTCTTTTTCATTTTGGCCAGATAAGTTCTCCATGAGGTGTTGAGCTAACATGTGATTTCTGCTCTTCTTGCCGTGCCCTGTCCTGCCAAGCTCAGCACTTAACTCTGGCAACAAACAAGACAGCAGGAAGAGAAGAATCTTGTGCTGAGCCTGGAAAGTGCCAGCCCCTCGCTAAGCGTGGTCATTGTTGTCTGTCTGTCCATGCTTTTCCCCACCTTGTCCCTCTTCCTCTCCACACACTGTCTCAGGCTCACCTTGGAACTCCCTTTGGCTCATCTGTTACTGAACTGTGTGTTGCCTTTTTGTGTATCACATATGATGTGTTACTTTGGGAGCAAGAATGATCGTTAGCTGGGCTAAGCAATATTCAGGTGTTTTGAGCCCCAAAATATTTAGCTTGCTTGCAAATGAAATTATTTCTAAGATTCTCTTTTTGTATGTACTGCTATGGGGCTTTCTCAGGATTGCTATTTAAAGGCTGGATGACAACCTCCTCCTGTGACTGCTCCCCATAAATAACAATAGACCTATTCCTAGACCACTTCAAAAGCATTCTTATTCCTTTATGAGAAAATAAATTTAGTTTAGGAAATAAAAGATAACATGATACTTTTTTTATGAATTGTAAATTTTTGTGGCAGTGAGCTTTCTGTTTGAAATGAAACAAATAATGTATAAAAGCTTGTTTGCTTAGAAAAAATATGTAGACCTTCAAAACACAACAAAGTACGACTGGGTAATTTAAGCTATGTTTGGAATAAATCTTACGTGGTTTGGGAAACTGCTGTAAATGTTATCTGAGGTATTTCTGTCATGTTGAGGTAAACACATGCCTAAAATGCAAAACAACTAACACCATTGATAATACCTGTTTATCCCATGATATGTCTAAGGCTTAGTGCTTTGATAGGAGAATATTTACAGCAAAGGTTAAACCTACAACTTGTTTTGTATCCTTTATAGTCCTATTCCAAGATTCTTAAAAAGGAAACTAAAATTAAAATGGCATTTTTTGTTTTGAGCAAGTGTTACTGAACCTACAAAGTGAACCAGCAATTTAATCTTGGCGAACATCTTCACATCCTGAGAAGTCTGGTTTTCGCTTCCCTTCCTTAGCTGTGTAGTTATTTGCACTTGCCTGGTTTTACTCCTATGTTTCCCTTTTTTCATCAAGAGAGGTACTGAAATTACGTGTTTAAAAATGGTTACAGAGGCTTACTGTGTCCTTTTTCGTATGTAAAGATCTTGTTATACTGATGACTGGATGATCGGGTTAGTGCCTGTGACTGGTGATGTCTTGGAAAATAAGATTGTATTATCTGGTGCTGGTTTATACTGAGTAATGTTCAAAAAAGCCAGATTGTTCTTCCTCACCTTTTTATTTTCTTCTGAGATCTGCTGTGTTTCTGAAGGTGTATGTGTTAGTGCTAGGAGACTGCATGGCAATGAGGTCTCTCACAGAAGAGCAGACAGTTTCTCACACTTGGTGGGATCATTTTGATTAAATTACTTACCTTCTGACTTAAAATCTATCCCACTGTTCGTGGCTGTTATGATTTCTGTTGGTCTCATCTTGCTCTGTGCAAGCTGTGACAGGTTTTTGTGCTGGAGGAGGTTATGTGGGGTAGCTGGTCCCTGGTGAGCTCTTGGCTCTTGTTCTTCTGGTTGCTGGACCGGCCGCCTGGCTGACGGAAATGCCTGGTGAGAGCTGCTTGTCACCAGCCACTCTGGGCAAGAGAAATGCAAGGTGTGCTGCTCAGAAAAGTGCCTGTCCTAAAACTCACATGGAATAAAAATTGTGTGGTTAGATTATTAAAACCACTGCCTCATCACTTCAGAGAAATTTATTCCCAGATCCACTCCCTCCATTTTAAGCAGCGATTGTCACCGTGCCCTGTTCCTGATTTTCTCAGGGATAGACAGCTGCCCTAAATCACATCGGAAATATCTGAACAATTTTCCTCAGTGAGGGAATATCAGCAGTTCTGATTTGTCTTGTTCTTGCCAAGAAGCTGTGGGAGCCTGAGTCATCCTGTAATCCAAATAATGCAGCTCAGTACAAGGTGCTTGATGCTCCCGGCATTGCACTGCTGTTGCTGCACAGGATCAAACCAGGGAGATCAACCACTGCCATGCCAAGCATTGCCAGAGGGATGCGTTAAAGGCTGAGGACTGGCTTTCAGATGTTGGCTCCATGATCTGGCCATTGGGTACCTAGGTTCTACCCAGAGGCAGAAACACCCTACAGGTCTGCCTCTAAAGTGGACTGTGATCCCTGAAGGTGTTTGGTATTAGCTTGGTAGTTATTGTGTGCTTTAAAATCAGTGTTTGTGTCAGGATACATTTTGAACCCCTCAGTTTACAAACCACTGTCTCTGTAGAGCCCTGATAGATCCATTCCTTGACACTACTGATGCCTGCCTAGAGCTAGAGGACAGCACTGGCTACACTTCTTGTCTTTTAAGGTCTGGGGATGGGGTTAAAATGAGGGGTTAAAACTCCCCCAGCCCAGCAGGAGGTACAGGAGACTGTTTCTTGCTTTCTCATTCTCTCAGTTATGTCCTGTATTCATCCCTTCCCAGTATGTACCTCCAAACTTGAGATCCAGTGAGCTAAGAAAGTAGGAAGCATTGGCAGAAACTTAAAACTTTGCTTCTCTCTGGATGTGCTTGGTGCTTCGTGCTGAACTCAGTTGCCCCCAGTGCCCTCAGAGCTCTGGTGGAAGCTCAGCTCCCTGAGCCATTGCTCTGAAAGGCTTTTTATTAACATGGCAATAGCCTAACTGCAGTTAGAAACCTGGCTTTGCATGTTGGAAATTCAGGATTTATTTTTTCTTCTGTCCATGGAAATTCAATCCAGTGTTTCCTAAGAGTAACCCAATGGCCAGAGCACACACTGAGGCTGGTCACTTTCCATTTCGGCATGCACCATGTGAGTGCATGGAAAAAATCCACAGTCATTTGGGGCAGGAACAGGAAGCCCTGAATAGTAGCAGTGTTTTAGCTGTGGAGGCCTAGCTGGTATTCACCCCAGGATTCAAGGAGCGTCACTTCCTGCAGATCTTCCATCTAACCCATGCCTATGGGGTTGAAAGCCTTATGGGATGTGGACAGAGCTTTGTTCGTTTATTAGATTTGCTGGGATTTGCCCACTTTGGCTCAGATATGAGTTTGACATAGAGCGGGTTGGCTCACTGGAGGTTGGAACAGTTCTGATGATGTTCAGGTGGGTTTTCGGTACCTTGTCATCTTGAGGATAGAATCCACATTTCCCTATTTTCTTCTTCAGGACTGGTCAACATGCCATAATGTCAAGTTTCCAGATTCAGTCTGATTTACACAGCAAAAAGGGGCAGCACAGAAAAGGTTAGGGTTTTTTTTTATTGAAGAGTGGAAAAAACACATTTTCCCTTTCAGTGTATTCCAACATTTGAAGGTGTTGGGTCAAAGAGAAAGTTTTCACTTCCTTTGATCTCCTTACAAGGAGGGAGTAACTGTCGTGCCTGTCTTAGCCACAGGGAGAGGAGAAACATGAAATGCAGAGTGACCTGGATTTCCAGAAGTCAGCAGAGATTGAAAAAGATCACCACCTCAAAGCAATGGCTTCCTAGGTAACAGGATTGAATGTTAGAAAGTGCTCAGTTCAGGGAGCTGACAGACTGGAGGTTTACCATATTTAGTCAATGTCCTTGTCTCATTTCCAGTGTTTCAACATTGGCAAAACATACAGATATATATAGAAAGACTGTTGATTTCTGGTAGCACTGATTATATCCCGCAAATTCTGAGGAAAATAGATATAATGGTTGCTTTGAGAATCCCATAATTGAAGGAGAGTAGTAGTTTAGCAGATGTTTGACCATAAAGTATCAAAGAATTCATATTCTTTGCATGTGTTTTAAAATGCACTTTTTTTTCCCTGATGGGTGACCCTGCCCTTTCATTTTAAAGAAGTACTGACAAGTAGAGAAAACTCCACAACGCAGCCTGCCTGAAATGTGTCCTTAAAAAAGGAACACTCTTTGGTTTCTATGTACTGTTTGTTGCAGTGAAACTGAAATAATAGAAATATGAGGATGATGTATTGGCAGACTTTTTCCTAGTTTTTCTGTTTGAGTCGTGGGGTGTTTTTTTTTTTAACTATCAACAACATTTGGTCCAGTCTTGCTCTTATAGAAGGTGATGGGAGTTTTACCACTTAGATAATATGAAAATACTTCCAGCCTGATACTTATAAAATGGCGATAATATGTGTCTCAGAGCTGTTGAAGGCGTGTGCTGTTGCCATAGGCTCACAGTCTTTTTAAGCCAGGGATGCTGCTGAAAGAAGTGGTCTGGCCCCAGTCCTGGATGATGTATTTTTCCCCAGTGTTGACCCTCCTTTTTTGTTTCTCAGTGAAGTGGATTAGGAAATTCATCTAGATTAACAAAAAAGCAGTGATAAAGTTAATTTTAATGTGTATCACAGGAATTACCTTTGAGTTGGCAGCATCTTGGATGACACTGACCTACTGAAAGAGAAGGAGATCCTTCTGGAGGGACTTCGGTACTGCCTTTGGTGAGGAGTTCAGTGCTAGGAGCAGGGGTTGGAGAGAGTTGTAGACATGAGAGCACAGTGCATGGCATGGCACAGCCCTCCTTCTGTCTTCACTGGATCCCTCATTTTCTGTGCGTGAGGAGCTATTTATTCACATCTTGAGACCATGAGCCTCAGTACTGGGTACCTTGATTGTTTAGCATTCCTTCGAGCAGCGCTGCTTGCGGTATGATAATTATGCTGCTGATTTTCTTGGGATGTAGAAGACAACGCCCATGAAGGACCTTAGAGGCTGTGGTGTTCAGTGGCCCAGCATCTGGGCCAAAAGTTACTTCAGTGGCATTTCAAAGATTTAGAGTAGGAATAGCTGTGTGGCTTTGAGGTGGACATGTTATCTGGGAAGGACATGGCTTCCAGTTGCCACTTTAATGAATGTTCAAGACAACGGCAAAAAATTACGTTTTCAGATATTGACCCTTTTCAGTGTCCCTGGTCTGAGAGAGGTTACCTCAAGGATGCTAAGCCCAGACTGAAGCTCCTGCCTCACAATAATAGAGGCAGGATTTGAACATGATTCTCTGCATGTGTGGGAAATGCATGTATAGCTGGGTGGCACTGTCACCTTCCCTGCAGTGCCTGGCATCTTGACTTGCTAAGGAGGGAACAGTCGCCCTCTGTTCTTGAAACCAAATCTTTCTAATGAGATCCAGTACTTGCTGGAAATTGTAAGTCATATTTGTAGAAAATGTAACTATTATATATTGCTTATTTTTCTCTGTGTTCTTCTTAAAGAACGGAGTAATACATTTAGTCTCTTTGCTATGCATCAGAGCTGAACAGCCTCATATCCTTTTGGATAACTCTCCTATGTAATTTTAGTTTCATGAAGTAATTTTCTTTGCTGTTCCACAGAGTAGGTGAGGTCACATTTTCCAGAAGTATACTCGGATTTTACAAAATCTTTCTTCGTGATAAAAGCCGCCTTCTTCATTACACAGTTCCTCTGAAATATTTAATCTTTTCTTCATATTCTTGTATCAATACATATTGATATGTGTTGGTAGAGTAAATGGGTTTCTAGGTGTTAAAATATTTTAAATTTTCAGTACATGCCAATAATTTTTGAGGGAGAAAAAAATAAGTGATTATAGTAATTTTTCATCTGCTTCAGTGTGACACCAAGCCTTAATTTGATGAATTCATTATAGACCCAGAATTTGGGTTTGTTTTTCTGAAAATCCTGTTGAATTACATGAGGCACTGGGGGAAAGCTGAACTAATTCCTGAAGAGAGCTGAAAAGTGACATGTTTTTAAATGGGTAAGATAGAAATTGAGGGAAAAAAATGTTTTCTGGGCTCATTTTAGAGAATACTGAGCCTGAATAGGATATAATGCCAGGTCCCTAATATTGCTTAGCTTTAAATAGTATATTTGCCTTTTCCCTCTACTCCTCAAATTCCCTTTCTTTGACTGTCACAACAACTGCTGTTTTTCCCTGTCTCCAAACGTGTATCTACCTTTGCCTTGTTACATGCTTCATCTTCTTACATGCTCATCCAGGAGTATTGATGCTGGCACATGCTCCGGGTCTGTGCAGAGTGATGTGGCATCCAGGGTCCAAGACTGCCACTTTTACAGCAGAACTGCACACATTATAATTTATATGACATAGCAACTTCATATGTGCAGCTCTTCCCTGTGACCCATGCAATAAAAATTTCTAGGTTCTCTGTAGCTCTGAAAGAAGCAGAGCGTGACTGCAGACTTTTGCATGACTGCAGAGGCCATGACGTATTTCAGATATGTTCTTCCCCCATTTCAAAATCTCCATCACTACCAGAACAGTTAGATGTGTTGTTGACTTCTTCTGTTGATATTTCAGGCAGTGTTTTATGCTTAGGATGCAAAAAAATTAAATATATAACACATGGAGAAGTTTAGCAGAGATTTAGTTGATGTAGTTTCCAGCTTTGTTGTGTCTAGACCCAAAAATAGCGTATTTTAATTGTTTTCAGCAAAAATTGCCTTGCCCTATTTCTTTGGCAGTGGCAGCTTCAGTGCATGAGGATCAGCAGCATCACCATTCCATAGGGTGTTTTGTAAGAGAAATCATAATTCTTATGTTAACACAGTGTGAAGTGAAGTTTCAAAGGTTTGTAGCGGTGAGTTGTTCATTTGCTGTTACTGAAGAAAATTATTGTCAAATGAATGATGGCTGCGTTTGGCTTTGTAACTTGATCTCCCAGGGACTGTTGCTGTTAAATGGATGACAAAAATGTGACAGGGGAAAAAATGAAGAGAGCAAGGCCATAATTGAGTAATCAGGAAATTAGTAACCAGTAAGATTAAACAGTATGCAAATTATATTTATTTCAGGCTTTGCTCAATTCTGTGTGTTTATGAGCTGAGTGTTTCTAGGATAGTAATAAATAAAAACCGGTAGAGACTGGATTCTCAAATCTCAGGAATTCCTTATGCTCAATATGGTAAAGTCTTGCCATGTCTTGCTCTGGTGTGGCCAAGAACAGCAACAATATTCTGTATGAAATTTCCTTGATCTTTTAATAGAGATTAATCAGTTTTAAAAATCTGATAATAGGGTGGATTTTCCTTTTTTTTCTTTTAATTTATTCTTTTCTAAAATCTGTTACTAGCACAGAAAAATGCATAGCTTCAGATACTAAAATGGCTTAAATAGTCAAACATTTACTGAATTTAATCTTGGGAGAATAATTTGTCTCATGGGGAATTCCCTTTGAATTCTTCTGCTGGCACGATTGTTGACAGGTAAGCAGGTGCTAAAATCAGACTTCTGATGTATGGCAGTGTTGCAGACAGCTGATTTACAGGTGCTTTTATATATGTGTGTGTGTGTGTGTATATGTTTATATATATATTTAAAGTTGGACTTTCTGTAGCTAATAAAGAGTAACTGTAATTGGTCTTGCCTTCATCCTGTCTGTGACAGATTGTAGACTTTGCTAATGCATACTGTGCCCTTTATTTCAACCAGCAATGTGATCGTCAAAGTTGTGGCATATCCAAGTGTTTAGATAGAAATGTGCATTTTTGTGTACAGAGGACTTTGTAACATATAATTTTGTAGGTAATTGAAAGTTGCCTCCTTGTTCCCACCATTAACACCCTTTCTGTACCTTAATTCTCAGAAATGATGAGGTACAATTTACTGTTTACTATGAGAAATTAGAGGAAACCCATAATAATACCTAGATTCTTTTGCTCATTGGAGCAGCGCAACAATATGTATAATGTTTCATGTGGTGAGAATAAATAGATAGTCTTCAGCTTCATAGTCAGCCAACTTTATCGTGTTCGTAATTCTGTCTTCTACACTTCATGCCCTTTCCGTAGCTAATTCCCCAAATGCTCTGTATTCATGTCTTGGACTGTGTAGGTTATAATCTTTATATCTTGCTTAAGTAAGCAGGCAACCCAGCTCCCTCCTTACATGCATTTTCTGAAGACTTCTAAGGACTTCTCTTGAATAACACAGAGCCAAGCTCTGGATCAGATAATGATAGGAGTAGAAAGAGAGAGAAAAAGCTTTTGACATGGGAAGCAGAGCCATGAGGCACTGAATTGGTAGGAGGTGCTAGGGGGAAAAGGGTAAAGATGCTTAAAGGCTCAGTAAGGTGAGGCATTTCCCATTTTGAACAGGAAAAACTAGTTCCCCTTAAGCTGGTAAACTGATGGGGGTTTTGTTTCATTTCTCACTTTGCACAGATCTTAAGGTGGTTTGTGTATGTGTGTCCACATTTATTTAAGATAACCATTGCACTTGTCACCTCAATAGATGAGACTGAAATGGTATAAAATGGATTTAAAATGCAAATTAGTTGAATTAGTTGGAAGTTAGGCAAGAGTGAAGTATTATTTTGTTACAGAAAGCACTGTGATTAATGCTTTATGTATACCATGCTGCCATTAAGTTAAACTTGCAGAGAGAACCTTTGTGTTGTTTTGCCAAGGAGTGGCTCTATTTAGCTGCTTTGGAAACATTCAGAAGTAGAGATACTGGGCTGGAATTTGCAGCTCTGCATTCTTTTCCTTAGCTTTCATTCCCACAGAGCTCACTGTACAAACTCCTTATGCCTGTTGTCTAGGGAAGACCATAAACGTACTTCTCCATGATATTTCTTAGGGATTATAGATAGTTGCTAGCTGCTTGTAGCATTCTTTAAAAATCATCCAGAGTTGGTGTTTGTTCAATAATGCAGTAGAGTGATGCCAAGAGGAGTTACACCCCTCGTTTCCCTTGACAAACAGGCACTAATAACAACATGTGCCCTTCCAGTGCCTGCTGCATGATCCAAGTGGAGCAGTGGGAGAACTAATATGAAATACTGATTGCAGTATCAACCTACTGAAACCATGACTTTTCTTGTGGAAAATGAAATTTTGCAGATACCTGGCTTGCTTTCCAGTGGCACTGTTCCACACCCAGAATGGTCCTGTGGCCGAGATGCTCCTTAGGTGGGCAGCTGAACCTGAGTTCATTAGAAGCAGCTGGAGTCTGTTCACATGCTCACCTACCTGCCAACAGCAACCAGGAAAATCTGCAGGTGATTCTCTGGTTTGGCTCTCTGTGCCTCTTTCTGCAAAGCCCAAGAATCTGAATTGTTATTCAGTTTAAATTTTTACACCTCTCACACTAGGTTTGTTCTGTAGCTGAAACTCCCCAGCTTGTGCTGTAGCAGTAGATGTCTCTTGCTCTCTTAGTGGTGCACTCTTAAGAAACCTAACTTTTTTGTGTGAAACAGTTTCTTTAAGGTTTTGAAGTATACTGTAGTTTGATCTTAAAAGCCATGAGCCTGGATACACTGGTGCTGGGAGAGATATCTTCCTATCAGTTCTTCTCATGTATTACAATCTCAAATAAAATCCTTTGAAATCTTCTCCAAATAATTCTTATACCACCAAGAAAAAAAAAAAGAAGAAGGAGGACTTTTAAGGAGAAACATTCTTAAAAACATGGTAAGTTGACATCTTTGACAAATCCTTGCTAGAAATTCGTTATTACCTTTAGTTTTCCATGATCTATTTTGTGGCTTTTAAGTGAAATATACAACACTAAAATTTCAGGCATCCATTGCTCCTCCTATATTTAGAAGAAAAGTACCGGCCAATGTTGTTAAGCAGTTTCTATTTATCTCTGTAACCAATCAGCAAAATTGGATTTTAAGCATAGTAGTCACTTTAATGAGTTTACTTCTTAAATGCTGTGAAATATTGTTCCTCAATTAATGTTCTAAGAACTTAGAAGGATTTTCTGGCTTTGGGAAAAACTGTTTATCTATAAAATCCTTTGTTTTTTAAAGCAAGATAGTACAGCAATTTAAAACTATTCCAACTATTAAAAACAAAGAGCTGGGTGGGATCTAACTTACCATATGTGAATGGTTCTGCAGCAGCACCTGCCTGTGTTCCTTGTATTATAACTGGGAAAGATAGGTTCCTGGGAAAACTCCCAGAAAGAGGTCCCATAGAATTGTGGTATTCTCCTGAATTAGATATGAACATTTTTAAAATTATTATTATTTATAAGCATACTGACAAAATTTGTTGAAACTGCAGAGCTTTAATTTAATTTCATTTATGGATGAAATAATTTTGTGTTTCCATCTAAAAATATGTACTTCCAGTTGTCTTATGTTAAGCTAAGTTGTTTAGCAACATAACAAACAATTCCATGAAAAGATCACTACCTTTTTTTTTATTAATCCCATAGGCAGGTTTTGAAAATGTTTTGGTCCTATAAATGAGTGCAGTGAGGCTTTAAAGCACATGCAGTGAACAGAACTTCTCGTGTACCCTTCTTGCCCTTCAAATTACGTTTTAATACCAGCCTGATAGCGTGGTTTACAGCACTGTGTGTATTTGGTTCAGGGATGGTGTTACAGCTATTTAGGACCCATCTCTGATGAAGCATTTCACAGTCTTCCTTTTACAGTAAGAAGTTACATCTCATTTCTTGTACAGTCCATGCTTTTCTGTCTGTTAAAAGTGACTGTAGCGGAGTTGTAGGAAAGCAATGTTAAAGCCACTGTAACACTTTCTTTCAGGAATTAAGGCGGAAGTCATAGTGGTAGCCTCTTTCGATGAACTGCGCCAAAGAGCTCAGGAGGCCAAGGGGAAGATTGTTGTCTACAACGAACCTTTCATCAGTTATGGTGAAACTGTGCGATATAGATCACTGGGAGCAGTGGAAGCTGCTAAAGTTGGAGCAGTGGCATCCCTCATTAGATCCGTTGCTTCTTTTTCTATTTATAGGTAAGCATTTTTCTCTTTTCTCCCTGTGACTCACATTTCAGCCTTTAGTTCACATGTCATTTCTGGGCAGGCATTTTTATTCTCTATGACTTAAATGTTGCCAGTTACGCGTGGGTGTTCGGTTTTGAAACTGTTGGCTGCACAACAGTTCTTTTCCCCTGTGCTTTGTCATTCTTTCAAAATGTTTTCATTTTTTTGTTACTGATCCAAATTTTGTATAATATTTGTTTTAAAAAACTTCCTGCGTTCTCAAGGCTACCATAAATATTCTGAGATCAGCTAAAATCAAATGTCTTTGGTGACAACATGTACCAGACTGTCAGTGATGATATGAACTGGTCATTCTGTATATTCAACTGGAATGTGAGTGTACATTTTTAATTGTATTTGTCATTTTCCTATTTCCATGAGACTGACTTGTACTAGATGAAGGAGTAGTCTGCTTTGAACATAATTATTCTGAACAATTTAGCAGTAAGGTTTGTAATTCTCACTCTGCTTTTTAAGTAAGGTATATTGAAATAATGATTTCTTAAAAATTAAGTGGTTTTAGATGTCTTAATACATTACTTATTATACAAGTTATACAGTTTTACATTTCTGAAATGAGCATTTTTAGTTTTCTGCAAGGTGCTGTATTTTGTAATATTCTCTTTTTGGACCATATATATTCAGAGCCGTACAGGCCATTTATTCCTCCTCCTGGTTGCCCAGTGACTCTACGCACATAGAAGTCACTGACGGCAGCTAACCTGCCCCTAAATGCGTGCCACATCACAAACTGGAATTGTGTTATGTTTGGATAACTTCATAGCTTCTTTTTGATCTGTGTGCCTGTGTTTTCTTTCTACACAAATCCTGTTTGGGAAGTGGGAAGGGGTGGTATGGCCCTGGGTCTTCCTTGAGGCTGGGACTTGGAAGTGGCTGGGACTTGAAAGTGGCTGGGACAAGCATGCTTGGCTCCTCCATTTCAGACAAAACAGAAGTGGTCACATCTCAGCAGCATGAGAAGTGTGCAAGCTTCACCATTTGTGATGCTTCAGTAAGTTTGAGAAATGCAGTAATGTCCGATAACTGTGTTGGATCATGTGCCAAGGGTAGCGCTCCTGCCAGTGTAGTTGCTTGATAGTATTTTTGTATTCTCCATATTCCCCTAAAGAAGCCAGCATTACCTGTTGAAAATGCTTTCTCAAAAGTAAAGTGCTTTGAATTCAGATAGTATCCAAACTATAATCATGTATTTCTTGATGCCCATCAAATGTAGCAATGTTTATATTTTCTAATACCTGTAATTTTCTAATAAATTTAACAGTAATGATCAGAGAGTAGAATATGTCTCAAAAACAGTTTTATGTGAGGTGTTTATTTGAAAGCAACTTTTTGTGTCTACTGTTTGCGAGACTATTTATGGAAGTGCATTTTAACATGCAATGGAAAATGAGAGATGAGGAACAGAGGTGGAGACTGAAGGTAGTTAAAGCTGTTTATTAAGTCTAGATACTGGCATTACAGCTATTTCAGTGTTGAATGAAGAGAGGAGAAACAATTGCCAAATGCATCTTTGTTTTGAAGTATTGAATCCTTAATCGTGGCTGGGAGCTGAGGTGTCATTCCCAAAAGCAATTTCAAGTTTAGATTCTGCCACGAAGCAATTTTTTAATGAAATGTACTTTCTATCCTTTCTTCATTTACCTTCACTTAGGGTTTGGGTTTTTTTGGGTGAGGGGAGGGATTCGTTAATCTATTTTTTCCTATATTAAGGGAGGTATTCAGGTCCAGTCTGTCACTTCTGGGACTCCATGATGCCTAGGTCTGTTTCTCTTGGTTTTAACAGGAAAC
The DNA here is from genome assembly GCF_000695765.1 of Mesitornis unicolor. Lineage (NCBI taxonomy): Eukaryota > Metazoa > Chordata > Aves > Mesitornithiformes > Mesitornithidae > Mesitornis > Mesitornis unicolor. The sequence goes on from NW_010168422.1 coordinate 25,012, forward strand.
AGGTATTGCTGTAGGCAGAATGGATTTTCTTATCTCCATGCCTTCTCCCATGTTTTCTCTAACCACCAACTGTGTGTCCTTGTCTGTCCTACTGATGTGCTGTGCTGGATGGACGCTGTGCTGGATGTGGTGCTTCCTATCAATCAGTGGCTGGGGCACTGTTTTTTCAAGTCAGAGCTTTTTTGATTGACTGATGGGCAATGCTGCATTGCTGCAGGGAGCAGTGTGCTAAAAGGGTGAGTGATGAAAGGTTAAAAAGCCAATAAAAGACTTCTCAATGTTGTGGAAAAAAGTCTTGGATTCTTCAATTTGTATACTGCTGCTTTGTTGACCAGAACCTTTACTTCTTGAGGCTGTGTGTTTACCTGTAATATGAATTACTGCTAATGGGGTTGTGACAGTTCTCCAAAACGTCCTGGAAACATCTTAGAAGAAAGTATCCTCCTTCTGATACTGCACTATCCCACTTCCCTCAGGTGAATGAAAGGTGGGTCTTTACAATTTTCCCTAAATTAGATCAGCTTTGGTATTTTGTTTGTTTGGTTTTTAAGATTTCAACCCCTTTTAGACAGCGGGTTGCTTGTTGTTATTTGCTTACTCTATTTGCAATGAAATAAGATGTCTGGAACAATGGCAGCCACTTTGTGGTGTGATTTCTAAGTGATCTTGTAATATGAATAACAGTGATAGATTAAAACTAGATACTTTCTAGTAGATTAACATTTTAGGCTTATTAGGGCTGATTATTAAAGCTTTCTGACAAGACAGAATTGGTAAAATCACAACATGAATTAAATCAGTATTGTCTTGCTGGCAGCTTGGTGGCTGTTCCTTGTTCCAGAGATGACAAGTGGCTGCCACATTGTCAAGGGCAAAAGTTGTAAAGGGAATCTTTGGGTAGGGATTATCTGAGAAGCTTATTTTTCCTTAAGATATGGTAGTATAGCTATGGAATGAATGAAACTGCTTGGGGACTCAGGCATCCCAGCTCTGAATGAGAGCAAGAAGGGATGAACTTGAATACAGTCAGGAGAACTCATTGCTGTGTTTACATTAGGGCTCATGTCAACTCATTGGTGACAGTGAAGGACTTGAAGGATTTTTTTGTTGAGTTTCAAGGAGCAGATTAATTTATGTAGGACAGAATTGGTAAGTGAATAGGAAATAAAATTGGCAACAGCATTTCCTTTGGCCTATGAAAAGATGACAGTAGTTACATGGTTGGTATTACCATGTTGTGTGGCAGTTGTGTTTCATGACATTGTCCCCATGTTGTGTTAGAGTAAAATAATTCTCTTGCTGCTATATAGGTATCATGTAAAAGTAGGCGAAAGTCACTGTACCAGCTAGGTAGTTTTCCCTGCCCTCCCTCCAAATGGGAGGGATGGTTTGTGGCAGCTTTTCCCTGTAGCAGTTTCCTGAAGCACTGGCAATTTGGTGCTGCAAACATTTGAACATTCATATTAGGACTTAAGAGAAACAGAACTATTTTGAATGAACCTTCTCAAATAACATGTATTATTGTAATCAGTCAACAGTACCCATAGTATTTGGCTTTTTGGAAAAATCCAGATGTTGACTTTTTTGCTTTAATAGCTTGACTGTGCTGTGATTAATGGTCTTATACAAGTTTAAGTAATACATACATTCACTGTTGTTTACAATAAACTGATGAATATTTCCCAGTTTGTAGTGGATGTTTTTACAGCAAAAATACTCAGTTTACAAGGCATGGTTAAAAATGTTGCAATAAGATAGCCATAAGTCTGTTTTTTTGCTTCCTAGCTGTACATTTTTAGAACATTTTATAGATAAAAGATATCCTTTAGCTATTGAAATGGTTATTTATCCTGTGGTGAGTGTACTCTTGTGAATGTAAAACTGTAAGTAAATCCTTCTGTTCCTCAAGAACCACAGATTAGATGAAGTTGTAACACTGTGTCTTGTAATAATAACCCCTCTAAGGGCTCTAGAAAGAAAGAAAACAGACTGTTTTTCAAGAACTCAAAAAGAAAGTTCCCCAGAATTCTCAGAGGTGAATGCCAAGAGCAATTATTATTTTTTTTTTAAATGCTGCAGAACAATCTCTCCAGTATATAAGAAATCCAACAGGGAACATACTGCAAGGCCTAAGTAGACCAAGGAGTACTTTGACCCAGTCTGGAGGCTGTTAACAAGGACACATACTTGGTCAAGTTCTTCTCTTTTTGTGCCGAATTCAGCATCTTATACTTATCTGAAATAAGTAACGTCCTTCACATTCTCTCCCCTTCTTCAGGCTACAGGTGGCCAAGACACAATGTCTGCTTGTGACACTGTAGTAACTGTAATCAAAAGCTGTGTCTGGATGAAAGCTGAGTTCGTGAGTGGCATGGTGAGACTCAAGGTTTATGACAGAGGTTGCATGGATAGCCTGAGTGGATGCATATGATACAGTTAAGTGCAGGCATGCCAGGGCTGGAATATCATTTCATGTAATGTATGGGAATTTGAAAACTATTGCTTTTCCTTTATCTTATTTTCCCCTTTTTGTAACCTCACTTAGTTTATTTTCTTCTGCCGTGCATAGTTATGTATACTTTTTTGTATATACCTTGTACTTTCAGAGTGCATTTTGTTTTCCTCTCCTGTTTTCCCTTTTATTCTTCACTGCTTTGTATCATTTTTCAGCTCTCAGGTGCTATCACAGTAATTTCATACCACATCACCTCTTGCTAGTGCTTGGTCTGCTGCCTTTGATTCCAGAGGTGAGACTGCTAAGGCACCTTTCCCTGAAACTCCATGTATAAGGAAAGGATGGGCTTATTCACATCAGTTTTGGGACAGACATCCAACAACTTCTGCTCATTCTGCCAAGTTTTCTGAAATCTGGGATGGTACAGTAGTTTTGGTAAGATTTGTTTTGCTTGTATTTGTTTTTATAGCAAAGATATGCATTTGACCTTTAAAACTGATATTTTATCTTTCAAATAGTGTATCCTCTGTTGTGTCATGAGCCCTGAAGGCTCCCTTCCCTCCTGTTCTACCCCTCCTTCCACAGTAAATGCCAGTATACCTTATTTTCTGCTACCATCTTTGAAGTCCTTCCTTGTGTGGCCTGTTCAGCTGTCCATAGAGGGGAAGCAGTGCTGTGTCCATGAGGGGCTGTATTTCAGCTGGTAAGCGCTGGCTAAGACTTGTGTATGAGCATGAGGACAGCTCTCTGTTATTATGGGGCTTGATATGACCTGACCCCAGCCTGCTCATGAGCTGTAGGTCAGATCCCTGAGAATCTCTGTTGCTATACGTACGTGTGGTGTAGCTAGGGAGACCTGTATTCCCTTCCATGTATCACAGGCTGGGAATCAAGCAAGTGAGACAAGTCACTTCAGCCTAGAAAGATGTCCCTGTTGCCCACTAAATGGCCAAGGCCACCAGCTGTTATTTTCAGCTAATAAATCTTGACTTGCGTGTAAATTTCTAAAACTTAAGCTACATCCCAAAATAATTTCAGGAGCTCTTCAGCTCAGTCATTTTTACCATCTTCTTTCATTTTGGTTATTTAATAAACAAAACAGTTGCTGTGAACGAGCGAGCCTATGGTATCACAAAATAGGAGTCAGGTTTGTCATCACTTTTTCTTCAGTAACGCCATCTGTTGTAGCATGGGACTGGTCAGCCAGATTGCTGCTCAGCTGAAAAAGTCAGCTTTCCTCAGGCATTTGAGTTCAACTAAGATTGTTACTGCCTCTGACACTTACTGAAAGAAAAAGAGTGAAATTGGTTTATAGGTACAGAATGAATTAGAAAGTTTTGTATAATTACTTTTTTTATGTTTTTGCTTCACTTCCCTTTTTTCGCCAAACACTCTTACGCACCTTTTTCTGATCTGCCTACAGCACCCTGGTGACTGGGATTTTCTGGGCTGCTGAAGCTGAGCAGCCTCGGTGAAAAATCTGGCCACATTCAGGGGCCAGCCTGGCTGATGTTCATGGGATGCGTAGCTGGAGAGAAGCCAACACATAATATCTCCAGCCACGTGGACAGACTTAGTGTGCGCAAACTGCCAGTGCTCTAGGTGCATTTGAAATTTGGTCCCACTCTCTAAGTGCTGTGTCAGTTCAGGAATTTGTGGTTATTCTGGTTTTTGGCCTGTTAGCACATGTAGTATGTGAGTTGATTTTCTGCAGTTCTGTTCAGTCCTCTCAGTTTTTTCTTTGCTTCTAATTAGGCTAGCCTTGGGCTCTCAAGTCTTTGAGGTGGGATGTATTTTAGTCCCTCTGTAAACCTGCTTCCTTGGCTAATGTACTAATCTTGTGTCTTGTTCTCTTGGGATTAGGGAAAATATTTTACTGGTTGTCCAAAATCTTTCCTCTTCTAATTGTGAATAATTTTTTACATCTTTCAAAATTAAAATCCTTGTGTTGCAATGGGTTTTTTCCCATCTGATGATACAGTTAAAGTAAAAATAACTTTTAAAAAAATAAAGCTGCAATTATAAATTTAGGTGCAACAGCAGAGACTGAGCATATGTTAGGAGTTGGGCCATGCTAGGTGCATTTATTGAGCACAACTTCTGGTTTAGTTTCATCAGAAAGGATTTTAGCACTTGTGCTCAGAGACTGCTTGGTGATTGGGCAGCCAAGGATTTTGGGAGGTTCACTTCAAAAGCTTATTTTTCATTCAAACTAAAAGGCTAATATGGATATACCATGTGAGACCTTTAAGAAAGTCACATCATCTGTATAATAATTTAAACTGTTTGTGGTGTAATCTCTATTTTAGTGGCCAGAGATGTGCCCTTTGTGATGCAATGATTCACTTCATCTGTGTGGGTTGTGGCTCTTGGTTATCAAACAGCAAATCCAAGAGGGAGTGCAGGAACAAAGGCAAGGATCTCTGTAAGTCAGGGAAGACAAACTTAGGGATATTCACTGGTGTCAGCCAAGTAGGTCTTTCTGCTACTGATGTGTATGTGAAATAAAATGTTACTATTATTGAAAAATTTTTGATGGAAAAGGCCAAAACAGAATGCCTTTTTGTCAAGAAAAAGCACTGAGAAAGGGAGAAAGTTACTTAGTTAAGTTTCCAGAAATAATGCTTTTCAAAAGGATGTCTGGGACACAAGACATTTCTATAAGTGTAAGAGTAAACTATTTCTGTATTTGTTGAGTAAAAAAATTTACTATATTAACTTTTTTTTTTTACATTTAATGTGATGGTGCTAAGCTGGTATCTGGAATTTTCCTGAGTTGCTTGTAAGGTTGTTCTTTTGGTCCTGGTGCATACTGTTATGTGCAGTGCCACCACTCCTACTTCCTGAGAGCTAGCTCTTGTTGGAAGTACAGAAAATAAAGTTTGCCTATATTATCTGTGGATCTCCTGCCTTCATTTATTTACTTGAGAAAATTTCTTTGCTTGTTACCATCTTCCAGAGTACTTCTTGTTATTATTGCCTTGTTGTGTTTTTTAAGTGTTTTTTTTGTCCTCCCTACCATGTGAGTTTTATGCACGCAGGTTGGAGTGGTGAATGTGTGCACTGAAGAGTTATTTTCTTTCAGTGGGGAGGAGATTGCAGTTGTGGTAGTTTAGAATTAATCTCTGAGGGAACTGGAAAACTGATGAACCTCATTCTCCTCTGCTTAATATTGTGCCTGCTCACTTTTGACACTGCAGAATTGTTATAAAAATAGTCTCCTTCTGAGCAGCAGCACCTTCTGTCTGCTTTGCACAGGCTTGGGGAATGCACGAGGAGGAAAGGCAGCAGGAAGCTGGGTGGTAACTGTAGACATGTAACAGTATTGCTGTAGCACGACTGGAGAAATCAGGAAGCACCACTGATTATTTTAGCACTTTTCACTTATGAGATTCGTATAGTGGCAGGAATTGTTCATAAGAAACATCTTAGTGAGAGACTGTCCTAAGGCAGTATCCTGTGGCAATAGGATACAGCAGTATTGTCTTCTGTTCTACTAAAGGACCAGGAAATAAGGATAAAACCCTTGTTTGTGGTAATAAGAGGCAATAAGAGCAGACCATGTTTTGTAAGTCTCTGGTGAGCTTGTGGGACATTCTAGTTATGTTTCATAGTGCTATGCATCTTGTCTTGCTGCCCTTAAAGATGAATTGGTGGTGCTGTGGGATTTATTTTCTTGCCCTGCACTTAGGGGCTTTCCCTCCAGGATGTCTGTATATATTGTTGACTGACAATTCATTCATTTTTACTTTGCTTCCTATGTTCCCTGAAGGCCAACATGCCAGACTACATTCTGCAGTGCAGTATTTGTGTTCACTTTTGGGCAAATTATAGCTGTCAGCAAGAGAATGCTTTCTCTTGGATGTCCTTAGAAGAAATGGAGCCTGTGCTTTAGGAGACTATCATATCCTATAGTGGGTTCTTGCTACTTGAGCAGTGATTAAGGAGTCAACATTCAGGTAACTTCATAATAGTGAGAAATCTGTAGATTATGTTTCTTAAGCCCCAGTCTCTCTTTGGTTTTTGCCAAACTTCTTCCCTCTTTTTGCTTTGAACTGCGTAACAGTTTTTTTTTTGCCGTAGACAGGGCTTGATGTGACATCTGGAAACTGGGTAATTTCATACATCTGGCATATTTGTCTTCTTACAAAGTCGTAAAATTCTGATCAGATTAACAAGGGTTTTTTCTACCTTCTAGTTTTGGCTACTCCTGTTCAGGATTATGTTCATGTAATTGGGCAGAGTTTCATCCACCTAGTGTCTAGTGATATAAGCAGTTCCTGTAACTTTGGTAGAGGCAGGTAAAGAGCTAGTAAAATCTTTGTCAATAGACCATGTTATCCAGAAAGATGCTGTGAGGATAACGGTCCTTTTGAAATCCTTGCTTCCTCACCATTAGCTTCCCAAGGCAAACCTTTGTCAGTGTAGTATTCAAGTTTCTTTTTTCTTTTCTTCTGTCCTACCTGTTCTCCTGACATTGCTGACCCATACATTTTGTTGGCAGCTAGGTGGCCACACATATAATGAATAACATGTGTTAACTCTGGTCTTATTTGGGTACTGTGAGCACCCACTGATTAGATTTGGTAATATTTCGCAGTTGGTAAGATTTAAGGGAACAGTTTTATTCTGCATTTGCATTACTGGTTCATACGTATAAAGATGCTGAGTGTATAAAACTGCCAAGTCTTGGGTTTCTTGTACTGATCTTTAAGAAGTTACAGCTGTGCTTGCTGTGGGTTGAGCACCGAGAACTTTAACAGTTTTCTGTGATTTCCTGTTTCTCCCTAATCAGCTCTGGCTTTCTTTAGTGCTGAGCCCCTTCTGAGTCTGTATGCGTGGCTGTGCCTACACAAGCCCTGTTAGCAAGTTCAGAACCATCTGACATGGCTGTAATGTCTTGATCCATCAATTGCAGGTTCTGTTTTAATGTTTTCATGTTCTCATGATACTCAGTTTTCTTGATAACACTGACATGTGTCTCGCTAGTATGTGGCAAATGTGTAGAGGATTGAAGGAAAACCTGACAAGGAAAATGCAGATAGAGATTACAGAGAGGGATCTGAGCAATACAGCGCCAATGGATTACTTTCACAAGGTGTGTGTTTATTTTCAGCTGCTGATAAGATTCAAGAAGTGTGTGGACTGTAATTTCATTTCTTTGTAATTCTCCATGTCTTTTCTGTGTAAGTGCAGCACAGAGGACTTTATCTGGAGTGTTCAGCTCCAGAGCACATGAGCACGTGGCTCTGGACAACTGGAAGAGATTAAATAGTACTGGAATGGTTGTGCCAGAAAGGTACGGAATTTGTGTTTGCAGTATCCTAGCCTAATACCCTCCTTTTTTTAAAATAAAAAAGTAAAGGCTTTGTTTCTTGATGTATTTTAGGATTAAGTCCGTTACTTTCAAGTTACACAACAACTCACTTTTTGATCTTGATCCAGGCAATACTGAAACAGCTTGTACAGATGCCTATTGTATAGATTCACCTGCCTATCCCCTTTTATTGTTTTCATGTCTCATAATTGGTTTTCGAGTTTGTCACTGAGGATTGTTTCTACATCCTGTATCACTCAAAATACCTTTTCAGAATCTATTTGGTATTGTTCTTAATCTGATGATGTTACTAAAAAATATCTGCATATTACAGAGAAGTTTTAGCATGTATATATTAAATTTTTATTTATGAAACATTGTATCTTCTGTAAAACATCTGAAGCATTCTTTTCAAGATTTCCTGCTG
>NW_010168422.1:33241-38191 GCF_000695765.1 Mesitornis unicolor
GAACACAGGTTTATGTAGCTGGGTTTGTGTGCTTCAGAATCTGTCTTATGCATACTACAAAATGTTTTATTTTGAAACATAAACTTTTACTTATTTCGTGTGAAATAAACAGGCTGACAAATACAGGTGCCATTTTAAAAATATACTTAGTATGCTAGTCAACTGTTAATATCTACAGTCTCTCTGGTTTATGCCCCAGGCATGCAGGGTATTTGGAAATGCTAATTCCTTATTTTGTTGTGCCTTGTTTGCTTAAATGTGTGAGCAAACGTGTATAGTTTGGTCCAACATATTATGATTTCTCTTTACAAGAATGCGTGCGTTGTTTTTCAGAGAGGGTAGGGAGCCTCTCGTTTTTGCTGGTTCTTCCACTTCCCACAGTCTTGCTTGTGGCTTGTCCATATGGTAGGATATTTCTGTGTTATTTCATTAAATGTTGTCTTCACATAGGATGGCCTCACCCTGCTGTGTTAGCTCTACTATGGTGTATGGCAGGCATTTAAGTATGATGAGCTAGACCTGTTTGTATGATGAAACCCCTTATTTAAGCACACAAATTTTGATTTGTGTTTTTAGGAATTTAGAGCCATAGTTGCTGTTTAGAATTGTTTTCTAAATGTAGCCTGATGTTGATGGCCAACAGTAATAATGGGATCTTCCATGTATAAGTAATGTCTTGTGCCTTGTAAGTGTAACTGTTTTAATTACTTTAATCCTTTTCTTCAGCTTTGTTTTCCCCTTCAAATCCAGTCAGTCACTGGAGCCGCTCTCTTACCATGTCCATTTTGTTGCATCAAATACTAATCCTTTGGTCTTGCCTGCAGGGTAGGGCTAAATGGTGAAAATCCTTCTCCATCTGGTATATTAAATGAGAGGTGCCAACTTCTGTCTCTGCTGTGCCAGTGATGCCAGCTTTGATTACTTGCCTGTTGTCCTCTGCTTTGGGCACCTTATACTTTCTCTCATTTTGTTTCTATATTTAGGAGGATAGTGAAAACCTAAAGCCATAGCTTTGTTCTCTTCCAACTTCGCTTTACCAGTCTAACCTTTGGTTTGGTATTTATAGATCGCTCCCATATGTCATTAGCTGGGTAGGTGACCAGGCTCTGTGACTTCTACTAAGCTGTTTCACTGTTACTGTGCTTTCCTTGTATGTCCACAGTATTTCTGCATTGGCTGTCTAATACGAGTATTGCAAATACTCTGTGAAAGAGATAGGGGTTGTCTTTGATATGTTTCTGTTCATTAGTATTAAGCAGGGTTCAGCTTTGTCTGCATTTCCTGGATTTTTAATCTAACGTGATCACAAAAGAAGAACATTTATTCTACAAAGAAACAGAAAGGAACCCCGTATTTTCTGATTTATTTCTTTTTATTTGAATTTCATCACGTTAGTTTGCTGATGACTGTGAAGCACACAAAATATACCTCAACAAGAGATATTGAAACCATTGTGCTGTTTAGCTCTGGAAAACCCAGATTGATTCTAAACGTTTGTGCACAGGACAACAGAAGATACTTTCATCAGACAAGGCAGAATAATCACGTGAATTAACTGTAACCAGAGGTTCTGACGTTCCCTTCATCAGTCTGCCTAATGTTCCCATGGGATCTTGAGTAGCTCACAGTAATTTCTCTCTTTCCCATGCAAGCAGCAGTAATATTTTTTGAATGTTAATTTAGTATAACATCTGTACATTTATTGTAAAGAAGACAACATTAAAAGTCGACTCTTCAAAACTGTGGTTAAGTAGTCAATAGTAAATTCTGCAGTAATTTGCCTGTGCCAAAAGCAAGTAACGGTTGTATTATTGCATAACAGTGGGTGGCTACTGCTGATAAATAATCCTTTATATAACTGTGGGGTTTTGTTATGAAATAAAATGTAGTGTGTTTGATTGTTAACTTCTGCTAGATTGAGATTTCAGGTTGACCTAACAGAGATCTGTGGGAAGGCTCTGGCAGGAGGTGAATGGCAGAGAATACAGGTCATTACCTTGGAATAGCGTCCTTTCAAATGTAAATATTTAATAATGATTGGTTGACTAGCTCAAGCGATTTGGATTTTGAGTTCAGTATAGTAACAATTCACCGTGAGAGAGTTGAAGGTGCTGGAAAGAGCATGAAGGAGCTGGAATTCCATAAACGTAAAAGTCTTTTTCTTAGTAACAGCTCTTAATCATCAAGAACAACATGAACTTCAGAAATTAGGTCCTGGGATTCAAATGTGATTATGCCAGAAGTTTGAGTTTTAGAAAGAGTGAGCTTACAGGTGGGACATAAGGGAAGTTTTAGCCGTTCTTCTATAATCTGTATTGCTTGTACCTTTTCAGGAAGTAGGCTATGATTCTTCTTTGAGGAGGGTTTGTGTTTCCCTTTAAGTATCTCTCACTGCAGTCTCCCATTAAGGAAACATCAACTTTTAGGGGTCGCAGTTTCAGGCTCTGAGAAGGCTGCAGTTGCTGCTGGGGGAACATGGAAGAGCCAGAAAGAACATGAAGGGACCAGGCAGCTTGAGTACATGCTTTGTATCTCCATAAAGGGCATTAGAGCAATCTATGTTTGTGTTCAATCCCAAAGAGCTTGAGCAGGGATTCAGCACTGTCCAGATGTATCCAGCACCTGGAGTCCAGAATCCTGGGCTGTTTGGTTCATCTAAGAGACCATCCAAGGCTATAACTCTGCAAAACTATGTGTTTTTTTCCCCTCTTCCTTTGCTTAGTTTATAATGCTGACAATCTAGGAAAAGAGAAGTGATGTGCTGCAGTGTCTAAGAGAATTCTAACATTTCAGTCTTGCCAGAAATGCGATGTGAATAGGCATACCCATGAGAAAACTTGTAGCAGAGCTACTTGGAATAATAAGTGCAGCTGCAATTTATTATTTTAGAAGCGTAACTGTTTTTCAGTGCCTAAAATTAGGTTTCTGTCATGTAAACCTTTGTACGGTGCTTCTCAGTGACAATCAGTGGTGGATTCCTTTAACTCTTTTCCATATAGAGCAGTACCTTTTATTACTCAAAATATTTCAATGTTACTTAGTGGAAAGACTTAAGAGTTAGTGAAAAGATGGCAGACTCCAGGCAAGTGCGAAAAGATGACAAGGAATTGGAGAACCCCATTGTAAAGCATCAGACTCCCAGGTAATGCTTGTCTGTAAGAAGCCTGCTGAGAAAGAAAAGGAGAATGGTGTTTGTTACTCTGAGAATCTCCCCCATAAAGTATCTAAATTGAAGCAACTAGTGTAATTGGTCATACTTTTAATGCAAAATTTATAAAAAGAACAATTTTAAATGCTTAGCTTGTTGTCAGCTCATTATGCGATGAGCTTGGCTTTATAGCTGTAAAAGCAGAAGATGTATAGAAAGAGGATGTTGTTACGCTTAAGTCAGCAGGGAACAGAGCTCGTGGGCTGGCAAGATTTGCAACCCAGCCTGGGCATTGGGGTTTCAGAAGGATGCTCTTAGACAGGTCTATCTCCCCCAAATGTTTTGGCTCTGACAAATCAGGAATTCACAGGAAAGATGTTTTGTCAGTGTCTTTGAATCCAGGCAATTCAGTAGTTTCATAGCTTTGGCAGCAAGAAGTGGTACTGTGTGCTTTGCAGTGTACCATGGATGATGGCAGCTGTGTTCATTGCAGGTGAGCAGTTCAGTGGTTAAGTTGTGGATCAAGCACTGTCCTGTTAAACCAGGAGTTTTGTAAATACTGGCATTAATCAGTGTATTGCCTACATCACAAGACTCACTGGCAGGTCAGTGAATCTTTATGTTCATGTAGATGAAACTATTAAAAGCTTGCTTTGAGAGCTGGGTGTACAAATGCTTTGCAAGCTCCAAGTGATCTTTGGGCTGTGCTTATGGAACAGCTGCTTTAAACTACATGATGAACAGTTATGAACTGCATACATTCAGAGTTGTGCTGTAGATTTCATAGTATCTGTTTATGACAAGCTAAATTTGAAACAAGTACCATTTCCAGTGAATAATTTAAGTAACTCTACTTACACAGAAATGTAGTACAGAGTATTTTATAGAAACAATTTTTTGCTTGACAGCTGCAAGCTAATTCAGCCTGTGCGTATTATCTTGTAAAACACACTACTGCTTTTAAAATTATATGATACACTTCTTTCTAAGTAGATACAGGTTTTTAAACAGATCTTCTGTTTGTTTTATTCATGAAGATACATATATATGGTCTCAGTGTTAACATTAATCATTAACAATCAGTAAGATAATTTGCCTGCATAGTGTTCTTCAGGGAGGAAAAATCATTCCTAGTTAGCAACACTGAAAAGAAAATTCCCACTTTTTATTCTGTTACTGCCTTGCAGTGTTGCACTATGTGGGCTTCAGTGGTTTTGTATCTTGAGCTCAAAGGCTGTGGTGTGTGCATAAGTCTGAATGCAGGTGACACTGCACGCCCTTCCTCATGGAAGCTGGCTGAACAGGAGTGATGCTCAGGTCAGATGAGTGAGGAGGAATTGAGGAAGACCATGGTCCACCATGACAACATCTTCTGGAGATACTGGAGATGAGCCTGGAGAGCTGTGGCATTCCCACGGCTGTCACTTTTCAGGTAGTCTGGACTCTCGTCATGACCTTAAATCCAGTTCACCTTCTTCACCACCACGGTTCGTTTGATCTGACTGGCTGTGTGCCTCTATCTCTTGGTTAAGGTCCAGAAGTATTTGCATATTTAAGTTTATGTACAGACTATAAAAATCATGATCATTACACTCCAACAAAAGCCTCCAGCTTGCTACCTTTTTTCCTACAACATTTTCCTCAGCATCATGGATCAGCTAGTGAAAAGGAAATAAAATTCTATTGTTTCAGACAGTCTCGCTTCCAGAGGAGGCTCTCCTAGGCAGTCTTTATTAGATATTAAAGAAATCCATAAAATGTAAGAGTGTGACTGTGAATAATATTTTTTCTCCCGTTCAGCA
>NW_010168422.1:38222-39903 GCF_000695765.1 Mesitornis unicolor
GATCAGCGTATCTTCAGGATTTAATGGGAAGAGCACAAACTTTCAAACAATAAGCAAAATAGTATGAGTATATAGTATGTATTGAAGAGCATGACAGACTTACTATCTAAAACAAATCAATGAGAAAGTTTTACCATTTGACAGCAATTTCTCTTTTATGAAGGAAGATGGCTGAAATTCTCAAGACTTAACTATTTTCTCAGGAAACCCCTACATTCATTTCATTATGGCAGTCCCTGTGTACTGGGTGTTCTTCCTGCGTACTCCCAAAGAAACCAGCAGCATGGGAAGATCCCCAGAACTGATTCAGTCATTTTCCCAAACTTGGTTTGCATTGCAATGATTTTTTTTTCAGCCTGACACTCTTCATTTCCCAAACACAGCACTAACTGCCGGGAAAGGAGCTGTTCAGAGGATACACATACCTATTGGGACATTTTGTATTTCATCTGATGTAGATTATGAAGCTTTGGGAGAATCTGCCACAGTCAACAAATGCAGCTGGGAAAAGAATGCTCACGCTTGGCATGACGTTTTGCTGTGCTGCTCAGTATTTAGTCCTAGTTTACAGGATTTATTCTGATGTTATTATAAGCTTTAAAAATGTATTCTGTTGCTGAAAGAAACTTCTGTTTACAGTGACTTTCAAGTTTGAGACTGAAAAATTCAAGGTGTATCTGTAATTTTGGGGCAACAGGCAAGACTTAACTGAGTTTTGAAAATAAAAACATAACATTTTATTGAAGAATTAGTTTATCAAATCTGTCTAAAACACTATTAGATAAAGTATCCTTACCACTTAAGCATTTACATTGTATTTTATATTGCATGAGTGTCGTATAATATGTGAACTGGAGAGGCAAATACAATGATCAAGTGTGTTCAAATACTTTCTTTCATGCGGCATAACTTAAATCTCTCACTTGAGGGGAAAAAAAGTGGTAGCCCCTCTGTATTATTTTTACTAACATACTTTTTGTTCTCTTGACCTGATTTTTTAAAAATTTGAGCAGTGAAAGTGTTGGATTGTTTAATAGAACATGAAAAAGGAGTTGAATATTCTATAGAAATTAGATCTATGGGAGTAAAAGAAGCATTTATGAGATGAAGATGTTTCAGAGTTTCAATTTTCTTCAGAAAATGTAGTGACTTGTCCAGACAAGTGTCTTGCAGTAGCTTTTGGTTTGCTCATTGCTTGAGACTGAATCCAGTCAGGCCCTTTGCTCTTCCTTCTCATATCCACTCAGTTTTTAAAGCCTTTTTTTTCCCCCTTCTATTGAAGTTAATGGACATTTTGCCACTTATTTTCAATGGAAACGGGATTATACTCACAAACAGCAGAAAAGATCACTAGTTTTCTCCATTTCCTCTCTTCTATTTCATTTCTGATACTTGCTTCCATGCTATCTATGGTGATAATACCTAAGTTATTCTACTGTCTAGATTTTTTTTATTTTTTAAAATCTCTGCCCTTTTATACATCTGCATAGTTGCCTTTGGTGCTAAAATACTGTTCTTTCTCCTGACATCTTCAGACCTGTTTCCCCTCTATCATTCCCATTCCTTGTGAGCTTTTTCTAGACTGCTTGTGTATTCCTGTTGACCCTTAAGCCTTATTTTTTACACTTGAAAAATGTATCTTTGTCAAGCTTTGTTTCCATTGCCCCTACCTACTGTAGGG
>NW_010168422.1:39934-59131 GCF_000695765.1 Mesitornis unicolor
CTAAATACATCTGAGTTTAAGATAGGTTTGTATTTCAGGGTTTTTTTTATGAAGGACAGTGTCCAAAGGCTATACTGCTCTGAAGGGTGTCTGGCATGGAGAAGGAAGAAGGAAGGGAAGAAGAAAATCTCCATCCATGCCCTATTCTGTGAGTTTGAAACTTCCCCTGACTCCTTTCAGACCTCGCGCCCCTCTGTTTACCTCGGTGGTCACCTGATTAAGAGGAAGAAGTTTTGTGGTGGGTAAGACCAGTATCCTCCATCCCTACCCTTTTCCTTCAGCTCACTAAAAGTGTTGGCTGTGTGTTACCCTTTGCCATGGTCATCTTTTGAGAGAAGGCGGAACCTCCCCATACTGTCCTGTAATATATTATATTTCATGCCAGAGGAGACTCAAGTTTCTGCTGTAACTTAATGTATATGCCTGTGTATGGGAAGAGCTTGACCTTCCCTGCTGCTTACTGTCTGCAGTGAAGCAGGGACTTGGAAGCGCTAATGCAGTGATTGATCCTACCCTGAGAGCTCTGATGTCTCTTCACACCTTTTTGTGCCTCATAATTTTAATGTAAGGATTCATTGTCAATAATTACAAATGCCATTAAATGGAGGATGTACAAAGGCCTGATCGGTGTTCTAGACATTTTCACTGTTGTTTAGTTTACTTATGTATTGCTAGCCCTGTGGTGCATCTTAGTCTGATTTTATGCTTTCCAAAGAAGATGGTTTTGTTGGTTTGGTTTTGTTGTTTTTTTTTCTTTGCTTGGATTTATTTTTATCCTTCCTGTAGGTATAAAATATAACATCTGTTTCCAGTGAGGTTTTTTTTTAATTTGTCCTGTGTGCTCACTAGTCTGTGATGATAGAGGGGTCACTGAAGATATAAATATGGCTTCTGCTCAAGGCTGAGAAGGAAGGAGTTCAGCAAAAAAAGAAAAAACCCAAAGCCAGAAGCCTTGCAGCTGCTCGCCATTAGGACTGCCATTGGCGTTCCCTCCAGGAGCCCTCCGCTGACAGGCCTGTGGTAGCGTGCAGCAGGCAGCTGCGTTCCCACAAGGCAGGGATGTAAACACAGGAGGAGGGAACTTGGTTGTTCGTATTGAGCAGAAGGAGGCCAAACAGGTGTATGGCTTAAATGGTTCCCTCAAGGTATTGTCAGCTGCTGGAGGGTCATCCTCTCGTCTAAGATGCAGAAAGTTTCAGTTGAAGAGCAGCTGATGCAAGTCTGTATTTCCTACAGACGTTTGGAAAGGACCGTGCAGGCCCTTCTGCTTTCCCAGCGGTTGGATAATCCCGGGGTGGAATTCATTGGACTTGCTTCATTTGATCATTTTACCATTCACAGTTGTTCTCTGCATCTTCTTTGACAAACTGTATCTAATCTACGCTATTTTAAAAAAACTTATGTGGTTATCATAGAATTCCCTTGGTGCATGTGGTACTGAATATTATAATGAAATACAAACATATATGTGTTACTTGCATTCTGTAGCCTAGCACATATGTAATTATGTCGAAGCTATTATGCTTGCTTGGTAAAGCCTAATTTTAATGAGTGCCTAGCACTGATTAGATGCAGTTTTCCAAATGTTAACTTAAATGGAGTCCATGTGGTAACAGAATAATGCTGTACTCTTTTTCCAAGGGAGTTTTTCGTGGTAAGGCCAATAGTTTCTGGAGTCTCTCTTACACTTCATTACACTTGTGCAGATGCTACATCAATTAAAGGGTGGCGCAAAGTAATCTGGAAGAGACTGTGTAACTAGACTCCAAATAATCTATCCTTGGTAACAGACTGCTATGTAATTTAATTCCTCATTTGTACCACATAGTATTTTTGCTCCTTACTTTCTTAAAATTGACTGTGCATATTCATATTTTGTTATAAATTTAGCAGTCTTGCTAAACCAACAGATCAAATCCTACAAAGCAAATACAAGAAGCAAAGCAAGAGAATCTTGGGACAAATTATGACAGAAACACAAAATTAGGCTGAATTTATTTCTTTTATATTTTGCCAAGTGTCTGTAAATGGGAAATAGTCTTGATATTATTTTTGAAGACCTAATTCTTATGAGAAGATTAACAATACTTTTGACATTTTGACTAACTCTGTTACTGTTTGGCCTCCCTATCCAGATAATGTTGAAAAAACATACACAGTGTGAACAAGGACAAGTTTTATTTTGTATGGACTCTGCTTCTGTCTAGTTTATGGTGCTGGAAAAGGGGATTTACCTGAATGGAGTTCAGCCCTTGCCATGCTGCTCTCAATGAGGAGAAAGATACAAGAGTGAGGCACTTGTGAGTAGCTATTCTCTGTAGCTAAGTATGAGATCAAGATGTACAGTTGCTACAGGATATTCCATCACTCCTTTAAAGTGTAAAACTTTGTATGTGAGGGGTTTTTTTGTGATACGTAGAATATACAAGTGAAAAAAACAGAACCAAAGTATGAAGAGGATTTGACTCTTATTACCAAGAGTTAAGGCTGTGATCCTTCTATGTGTATAGCTAGTGATTAATACAGTCATGGTTCTGTTCAGGAATGTGTTTTATGATTTGAGTAAATGATAACAAACTGACCAATCTGATATGAATGTGATGTTTACATATGGTTTGTACAGTGAATATGGCATGGATCCTGTAGGAAATAGGCAATCATGTATGTTAGATTTTCACAACATGTTTGTATGAGTGAACTGAAGATACTTAGACAACACTCATTTTGTATTTCTCAACCCTAGAATTGTGCATTGGGGGCATGTGTATACACATTATGGCTGAAGTAGATCTTTGTAAGCTTCCTTATAATCAAGTTTTGTTTTGTTGTTTTGGTTTGTTTTTTGTTTTAATCATGTTAGAATTCTTGTAATGTCTTGCTTACTTCTCTGTTTAGGAGATTGCTGTCCTTGTCTAAGGATTCAACTTGAGATGTGTTTTCCATCAGAGCAGCCAGACTAGCTTGAAGCTCTGATACTTGCACAGTTTATTTGTCCTTGGGTACTGTAGCTTATCTTAGAGATAAGGGTTGGTAGCCCAGGAACGAAGTAATGGAGCATGCAAGGTCAGCTACTGCAGTAACGAGAGTTAGAACTGACCGGACACCAGCAGCACATCTTTTCATCCTTGCCTTTTAGTTTCTCCACATTTGATTATTTTACTCAGCAGAGAACCTAACAAGATGCCTCTTGACTTTTTTTGTCTTTCCTTTCCACTTTTCTGTAAGACATAAGCCACATCTGTTTCTTACCAGTCATTTGATGCGCACTTCTAACAGAGAATATGCTTTATTTTTTGGAGCCTTTCTTCTGCTTTGTTATTCATACTGTGATATTTCTCTTAAATACTTTCCAGTATGTAAAATCTAGGGGTTTATCAAAAGCAAAACCCAACCAGTTTAGATTCTTGTTGAATAGGAATGTTGAGACCGGGTGATGATGAAGTTTTTATTAACATTAATGAGTTTATAAAGGATTGATCTGGCTAGATGTGTTTATTTTGTTTTAAAGTAGTGTAAATATGAAGATGAGGTGATCTAGTAGATCTAGAATCAGAAGAACAGGTTCTTTTTAAAATAAATTAAAATTAAAAAAGAACTGCTCAGCCCCTCTCTTCTACTAAAATCAAAGTGACACTGGTATATGGGTATGTTAAATATTAAATGGCCTAATTACCCTTAAAGTTTTGCAAAACTAATTCAGGCTTTGCTGGATGACAACATTTTCAGAGAGAGTGTGGCTTTGAAGCAGCAGAAGCTGACATCACTCCCAGGTGTTAGTAGGAAACACAAGAGGTGCACCTTGCTTGCCTGAAGGTACCAAAGATGAATGTTAGTTCAGAGTCAGGGTTGCTTTGTGATCTCCCTAGCTGGTTTTATGTGATGCTTTTCTTTATTTTATTTTTCAAGGGGCAGGGAATGGTAAATGCAAGTCAGAGTCAGATTTATCTTTTTTTTTTAGTAAAATCCTTTTTCTTCATTAAGAAGAGCCACAAAATGTATTTGTTCAGACTCAGTGAAAAAATATCTTCCTTGCTCACCAGTACCAAAATTCTTTCTCTTGAACCACATCCTCTTCGCTGTTTTGAGTCAAACACACGACTGCTTCTCTCCCTTTTCATCTGTTATATGTGGAATCTGCTAGTAATTTCTTTTCTATTTTGTTTAGTTAATTCTTGCTCAGATCGTGCTGTGTGGTCAGCAACCTCTCCTAGGTTTTGGTTATCTCTGCATAAAAGGGGCTTAATTTACTTAGATTTTTTTGATGTACTCTTTGACACTTTATTAAGCAATGTATTATGTAGATATACTTAACACATGGCGTGTTTTGCATGCATGTAAGCTTTAATCAGGTATATCCCAGCATGCTTACTGTCTGTCACAAATATTTTCTATGCAAGTTTATCTTGTAGCATTGGGAATATACAGTACTGTGTTACTGTCTTGTGCCTTTGTGCTGGTAACGCTTAGGGTCCAATTTCCTTTTTGTAGCAATCATTTGGGCAATCATCCATTCCCTTCAGGTCCTGGGTACAAGTATGGTCTGAACAGTTGCTGGCTCTGCCCACCTGTGCCAAAATGTCTTAATTTGGGTAGTTGAGTTTACCTTTACAATCTTGGCAAAATTGTAGTTTGAGTATGAAAACAGCAAAACTAGCAGGTGACTTCAAGGTTTATTTTCCGGGCTAGATGGGGTAAATTTTGTACCTGCAAACATGCCTTCATTTGAGGTGTGTAAGCACGCGTGTATCTCAGTGGGTTGTCAGAAGCTTTGGACACAGTTGCGGTGGAGCATCAGGATTGAGCATCCAATAGAAATGTAATTGCTACTTATATTAGAGAAACAAATATAGTTTTAGGGGTTTCTGTTGTTGAGCATCTGGGAAATAACAAGGGGAGTGAAATCAATAGTGGTGGTGATAAAACCTGAATTACTGCAGTATAGCGAACAGGGCATGTTAGTACTAAGACATAATCTTGCTAGAAGACACAGGTGAATGGATTCATTTAAAATTAAAATAAACTTTCTGCTCAGTTGTTGAATGTAGGGGTTTTTTTGAACAGTAATACATTAAATTGTCATCTCTTTTTTTTTTTATAATTTTTTCAATGTGGTGGTTATTTTATATGTTTTGGAAATTCTCCTGGTTAACATGCTGGGTATATCCCCAAACACTCGAAGAAATATTAAACATATATGCAGCAAATTGTTATAGTTTAAAACTGAGGGTGAGCGAGGCTTTTTGATTTTTACAGAGACAAAGGGAAATAAAAAAATATATAAGGTCTGAATTTATAAGTCTATGGGAGTCTATCCCACTCAGGGAGGATTATGTGACACAAGAGATTGTGCGTACCAGGGTAACTGTTATTTCAAAGGTGAGCTATGGGTCACCCACCCTAAAAAGCAGATGAGGAGAAGGGGCACCAGCCTTTATATGAGGTTCAGCCGTAAACAACTGGGAGCAATAACTTCCTAAACTGTTGGCACCTACTAAACAGATCTGTCTACACTCTGAAGCAGCTCCTGTAAGACCTCTGTAACTGATTTTTAGTATTTTCTTTTCAAAGAAATGTTTATACGTATCTACTCTGTTATGTTATTGATTACTATATGACTTGTTATTGTTGAGAAGGATTTATTCTTCTAAACAAATAGAACTGAATAATCTCTCCCATTTTACCTAATCTATATCCTTATAAAGAAGTGTATTTCTTTCTTCCTCCTAACCACATCTCTTCCAGGAATTAAGTGGTTTTTTTCCAGTTTAGAAGACTTAAAAATCCACCATTTTTTTTTAAATATATAAAAACATGTGTCTGCTACTGTAAGTAGGTTTATAGGTGAAGATTTTCATGAATTGGACATAGCTGTGGGCAGCTGGCTCTGGGTGGCCCTGCATGAGCAGAGTGGTTGGACCAGGTGACCTCCAGAGGTCCCTGCTAACCTCAACCGTGCTACAGTTCTTTTATTAATATATGGATAAATAGTGTTAAAATTTGTAGCAGCAGATGTGAACAATGTCTGTAATGTGGTTTGAAAGCGTCAACTGTAGTCCTTCTTCATAGGGTAACATGTAGGTAAAGATATGATTGAGCTTTGGAGATTTCCTTCAAAAACTTAATTCACTGGCATTTCATTAATAAAGTCAGACTTTATTAACAGAAAAATAGCATAGTCATAAGAGTACTGAAGAAGCCTCTAGATGGCTGAATATTTTTATGTATTTTGAAAACACCTCTGGAGTAGTAACTGAAACGTGAGAATTACAAAGTAGTCTTGAAATAAAGGGTTGCAGATTTATTATTTCAGCTTACACATTTACTGCAGAGAACTGCCAGTAGTGGAGAGCTGCTTATTCAAAGTTTTACTATAATATCTCAATGCACAGTTCTAAGCTTATTTTAGGATTTAGGACATGCAATTGTATACCAGTTGATTTCTAATCATTATTGTGGTATCAGAATGGTTCTCAAGTGTTCATTGAGTCTGTCCTCTTGGAACAAAGAGTATTTTTATTCCCTTTTTTTCATGCGCGTGAAACAAAGAGTATTTTTATTCCCATTTTACAAGGGGGAAATGAAGGCAATGAATGATTTAATATCAGGAGTATTAGTGACTTTGGGCATACATGTAGATCCTGGTTTTTCTCTTTTCCCACACGTGTGTTTTTCTGCTGTGTCTGGCTTTATCTACAACTTCACTTCAAAAGTGCTGACTTCAGCTGGAGCTGTAATGCTCAGTATTCCTGCAAGTCAGATCTGAAGATCTCCACAGAAGCACCAGAAGATAAGAAATCTCTAAATAATGGCCAAATATACAAAAACATTGAACGAACTTTTTAAGAAACTTGTCCATTACCTTTTAGTGATCCTGTGCTGTGAGATGGGGAATCACTCACTCCAGTTAGCTCTGCAAGCAGCAGTGGTACAAGGACCCTCTGGATGAGAAATAAATGTTTTAAATAGTTGTGAAACCATCTGCAGCTTTCTGAGAGGAAAGAAGAACTCACTCCATATTGCACTGTGAATGTCAGAGGAACTTTGTGATTATTTTGGGGTTTGTTTTGTTTTCCTTTCCTTTTTTTTTATTTCCACAAGGCATAGCTATTCCTAAATGGAGGACACTGAAGCCTTACATCTAGTGATGCATATTTTTCTTCTTCTTTGTGTAATTTGTGTAAAGTTAATTGTTGTGGTGTGGGTTTGGGGTTTTTTAAAATTCTCTTTCATGTACAGTTAGTGGTTGAAATCTTGAGTGTACTGAGAATAAATAGATGTGCATTTTTTTAATGGTCTCGTTATCTTATTTTTCCTGAAGTCTCTCATATTGATGCTCTTCAAAATAAATCTCCAGTCTGATGTTGAAATAGTTGAAGTGGTGAATTTTAATTCCATTATTTATCACAGGAAAATAATGCCCTTCTTAAGTACTGCTCATTTACTGGCTTTTCATTGCCTTTCTTCCTGATAAAGCAGTGAAGGAAGTGTGGTATCAGAGCATTTACCTCTATAATGTCAAAGCATGGCAATGACCTGAATAAAGCTGACACAGGATAGCTTTCCAGACATATGGAATGGTAACAGTCAGATACTCTGATTAGTATAAAAACACGTGATGTATTTTCTCAAAAGGTTTATTTAAAACTCATAAATATATCATTGTGAGAGTCAGCTGGGGATGGTAATGAAAGCATTCTTTTCGGTAGTTGTATAATAATGATAATAACTTACAGAGCTAAGTTGTTAACACTATGATTTTATTTGTCTTTTCACAGCCCACATACTGGGTGGCAGAATTACCAACCTGATGTGCCCCGGATTCCCACTGCTTGCATTTCTGTGGAAGATGCTGAAATGATGTCGCGGATGTCTTTCCAGGGCGCTAAGATTGTTGTGCACCTGAAGATGAGGCCTAAGACTTATCCAGACTCTCTTTCCTTTAACACCGTGGCAGAGATAGTTGGAAGCAAGTACCCAGAGCAGGTGAGTGAGCATATGCAAAAAGAGACTTATTTTGTTCTTTGAAAATATGAAAAATCAAACCCAAAGAGCAGCCCTTCCTAAGAAATCCCTCAAACAAGTAATTCTTATTCACCTGCTTTTCTACATTTCAGACATCTCTGCTTTTCAGTCTTTTTGTTTAGGTAGCAGGTTTGAAACCACCAGGCTCATTTCTAGTGTACTAGGATGTATTTCAGAAAATCATAAGAATTACTGTGTTCTAAGAACAGGAAATACAACTAAACTGTACACAGTTTAACCTCCTCCTTTTTGTTTCCCTGTCTTAAATCTCACTTTAAGTAGTACCATCTCATAGGCTAAAAAGAAGCGTGTATGTAATCCTAGCACTGTAACTAATGCAGTTACTGTTTTAAATAACAAGTAGTAAGTTAAGTTTACCATAATGATTTGTGCTTGGAGTTTGCTTCTCATTCTGTTAATAATGTTCAGGTAGTTTCTTGATCAGTCAAATAATCCAGGTTCCGCTGTCCAGGAATAAAATTGTTTGCCTGAGTTTTTCCTCAAATGCAAAAATGAATGCAGGTTGTCAGTTTAACTGTTTCGAAGATGATTTTTCTTGTGCAGATCATTGCTGTGTTTAGCAGGAGTTGTATGTGTCTTAGTTTGGAGGAATAAACCATCTGCGCTAAAAATTATCTGCAAATTCCGTTTGAACACTAGTTAATCCTGAATTGCTGGTTTCCATTTTGAGTCTTCTTGCTTTCTCTTTTCTTCCAACTTCTTAGGCAAAAATCATACAAACTGAATTCGTGATGCAGAAGGATTTGTGCCTGGTGTGAAATCCTCTATGTCTGCTTGCAACATGGAATGAATTTTCTGGCAGTATGGCTTATTGTGAAAATGCTGACGCAACATCAATCACAGCACCACTAGAAATTGCTGCTAGAGCACAGCTACTGAGCCATGATTCTTTTTTAGACATTTTCTAACTTCAACAGAAAATAGGAATGACTGTCTCTGTCCTTTAAACCAGCATAGTTCTTTAAAGATTTCATCTTTTCTGAGATGGTAGTTCTGTAGCTCTTGCTTGTGGTATCTAGAGATCCTCAGAGTTAGCATGAATGTGTAGTTTTAGAAGCTTGATCACTAGGCAGGGAAAAATAACTTGTTTGGTTGATTGGTTTACATGCCATCACCTATGTGTTCATGAAACACATGTTTACCAAGTTAAAGACAATCCAACTTCTAAATTTGGATTCAGTTAATTCAATTTTACGTCAACTGAATTTTTAGCCATGCTTCTAACCAGCTGATAGGCTATCTTTCCTGAGTTATGTTTGGTGTTTGAAATTTTAATTCAGGTTATGAAGTGTCCAAATGTAACCTTCAAAGATGCATTAAGGTGCTTGCCTGTACTTGATTTTCTGTTTGCTGTCCTGCTCTTTTTCTTTAAGTAATGAAGCTCAGTTTTTTGAACACTGGGTAAAGATTTATTTGCAAGCCCCCTGCTGATGTTAATGGGAGTGGTAGTGGACACACTTAGAAAATGTAACCAAGAAACAGAAAAATAAAACAAGTGAATGTTTAGTTTTTTTAGTACTCACTTCCTCTCGGAGCCTTAATGGATGCTTCACCACACTCATTCCACTTCGTTACTCCGGTAAAAACGGGAACTATCTAGCTATTTAGGCAATAAAATACATTGCAGACTCAACTCTTACAATGCCTTTTATGCCAAAGCATTTCAAAATGCAGTACAAATCCAGGGGAATAGAAAGGTGCCATTTCCACGGGCCAAAATTTCAATTTAAGTTTTGAATTGAAACAAAGGCAAATCTGGATCTCTGAACTCTGGGTGAGAAATCAGCAGCGGGTGGTATTGCTCTTGCAAAGGTCTGAAGCAAAACACTTTGAAATTAGGCTGAAGCCTGTGAAACGTAACTGCTCACAGGTATTGCAGCAAATTGTAACTTAAAGAACTGGAGCTTAATTGAAAATGAGGGTCACTGTAGGATAGTGGTGAAGTCTGCTGTGAAGTGACACAGTTCTAGATGTAACTGCATGTTAGGCGTGTTTGTGTTCATTTATATATTGAACAGAATTTAATACACTGCTTGATTTATAAAGAATGTATTAATTCCTCCTGTGAGATTTTAGCATGTTTATTAAAAATAATCACTGAGAACCAAAGTCATATTTGTCTGAAAAATTTTATCTGTTACAAACTATCATGAATATTATTACTAAAATCCTTGAAAGGGGAAAATGGTTTATTGCTATTTCTTAGCTGATTTTTTTTTGGTTGGTTGGTTGGTTTTTTTGACTACTCTTACAGCAGGTCCAATTCATTCCTTCCCTTTTAAGTTATTTTTCCAAGTGTTTTGTGTGGATTCTTGCATATAGCAATGGAGGGCAAAAAAGTAAAACTAGAAGAATGTTAAGGAAAACAGAAAAAAGTAGTTTAAATACTTCTCACATGTTTTCCTCAAAGTTTGCTTCAGTTTAGACTTAGTGTTCATAAAGTCTTGTAACTTGTGCATTGTTTTGCTGTTCTGAGAAATGTTTTATATCATCAAAATTAATACTCAGAATTTTCAAACTTGCAAACTTGTGTTTAGGCACTTAAACACACCTATATTTCTGAATATCTTAAAGCAATAAATATAATTATTTTTTTGTGAAGCAACAAGATCTGAGGAATGCCTTCATCTTCAGAAGCGATGATATGACATGGGTGCAGCTGTCCTGTTGCTTTTAGAGGCAGCTCTGCAGCCAAGGCACGCAGGTACTTATGAAAAGTTAACCCACTGATACTTCAGGTTTCTGTTCTGATTTCGCCTTTCTGTTGAGCCAGCCAGGAGCAGTAAGCAAATGTTGTAGCATCAGTTGCTCTAAGAAAAATGTGCTTTGAAACCTACTGTAAGTTGCAACATTGTGCTACCAAGTTTTCAGGTGGCGTAGAAAGCATTGGAACAGAAAAGGGAAATGGATTTTGTCATGCTGTCAGTAAAGCTCAGTGTTGCACCAATGTCTCTGTTCTGTTTATCTCTATTATTCCTTCTAAGCTAGGGAAGGGCTGCTCTCTCCAGCAGGACCCTGGCTAATGTCAGAGCAGACATGAGTCTGCATGTTCTGAGCAGAGACATCCCCTGTCCTCGCTGTCTGTCCTGAGGTCCTCATTTAGTGCTTGCTGAGGCCTGAATCCTTGTAAGTGCCCAAAAGAGGTGAGCCCATGCCCATAAGATAATGAGTTCAAGATCAAGCTTTTCTTCATATAAACAGGTTGGAAGCAGAACCAAACATGCTATGACTTGATGCCCTGGCAGCCTTTCTGAGCTTGGGATCTCTTTCTCATGGTGCTTAGGACAGTGGAGAGAGTGGAAGACCTGTGGGTTGTGGGACTTAACATATTTAAGCCTGTGTGACTGCTGACAGTTGAGTCAACAAGTATTTGAATTGAGAAAGGTTATGGCAGCAGAATCTGCTGAGGTCCAGGCTGTTGCAGGTTAGAGACAATTGCAGTCCGTGCTTGACTTTTATCTTAGAGAAGGAGTTTTTGAAGCACACTGTTGAACCTGGGACAATGATGTTAGCATCCTTTTGTACTGTATTGTGTATTGATGAGATGTTTTATTTATTTTTTATATTTTATGTTCTATTTAAACTATGTAAGTTGACACTGGAGACTGACTGACTGAGAAATTCACAAGCTAACTAATGTGGTTTTCATTTGAAATTCAGCCAAAGCTGGCAGTAAAACATGTTTGTCTTCTCATTTTAATACAGATGTAACATGATTGGTCTTAAAGTGTAGAAGCAAATATTCCCATCTCTGGGGAAATGCTATAAATAGTGGCTGTTTCTTGTTAGTCTGGCTTCAATGTACCCAATGTGCCAAACACAAAGCCATCAAATACACGATTAACTGAAAAGGTATCAAAGTGGATAAAGGTATAACTCTTCTCTAATCCGGACTTTCAGTATCTCTCTGCACTGTGTATTTCTTGGTGTGCGGTGCTGTTTACTCATGTTACAGTTACTAAGTGATGGGGAAACTGTTTCCTGAGTGCCCTACAAAATACATAAATTCAATGGTTGCTCATTATTCTGTGATCTGGGATAAATACTGTAGAGCACAAACAGAGGAACTCATAAGTGTCTTTTCTGGAATCCTGAATAGCTGTTCCAGGAATTCGCTCTACGCTGCTTTTTTGCCTCCTGTTTTTATGGAGTGCCATATCTACAAAAAGTAGCATTTGAAAAGTGACTCTGTTTTGAACACCATAGACACAAAAGACAATTAAGAATGTGCTCTAGCACTGAGCCAAGTTTGGACAGCACTTTGAAAGTAGCAGTCCTAGGAATGACCTGAGAAAAAAGAGATGCTAAGGTAATAGATTGTGAAGTTCTTTACCTATCTGTGATTGATGTAACAGAACCTGTTCTACAAAGGAGCTAGCAGCTTAGTTACGTTTTCATTCTTCTTCCTTTCCCTATTTCAGAAATCAGCCCTCTCTTGGAATTTGTGATACTGGGCAAAGCTCCAGGGAACAAGAGAACATGAAAATTGTCCAGGCTTCTGAGCCTGTTAGGCATTCATGCACAAAAGAGAAGAAATAATTTGTAGACCAAAAAAAATAGCCCGACCCCAGGAAAAATAATTTTAAAAAAGACTTCTCTGAAGATGTGTAATACTCACTATAATGTTGTTTTATGGCCTGGCATCAGTTCTACATATGTTAACAAAATGTCTATCCATTAGCCCTTTGATGTGGCTTCCAGATAGCCCTATGCTCAAACTAAATCATGCGTACAATAGAGCTTTGAGTAGAAATGTTTTAAGAGCCTGGTGCCATCACGTTATGGCTCCATTATTGCATTTTCTCCATGTGGATTGTTTTGTTATTCATTCCAAAATGTTGAAGGGTTTGTAAGTGCACTTCTGTGAGCCTCTCTCCTGTGACTGTAAGCTGATGCCTGCCACTGCTAGAATTTAAGAGAACTTAAAAGAATTTGAGAGGTCATTATGGAGATTGGGTTGGAACAGGCTGCCCAGAGAGGTTGTGGAGTCTCCTTCTCTGGAGACATTCAAAACCCGCCTGGACGCCTTCCTGTGCAACCTCATCTAGGTGTTCCTGCTCCGGCAGGGGGATTGGACTAGATGATCTTTTGAGGTCCCTTCCAATCCCTAACGTTCAGTGATTCTGTGATTCTGTGAAAGAGTGAAGAAGGTACATTGGCATTGTTAGGAAATGTTTTATTTTCTTTGAAGTTTTTGTATCAATATTTGCTGAAAGAAGTAGTACCCTCTCTGTGGGTGTTTGTTTTATTAGTAACAGAACTTTGTACTATTAGTTGGGGGTTTGTTTTTATAGTGTGCCTCGTGGGAGTGGCAATGCCACTGTCATTTGCTCTTAAACAGAGGTCTTGTCGTGACAAACAGCCAAATTAATGTGAAACTGATATGGAGGACAGTTTTTCTTTGTAACTTGACCATTTTGGTTTTGTTTTTTGTTTGGTTTTTTTTTTTTAACTGCCAGAAGGCCACCAAATTTTAAGTCTAAAGTGCATGCTAAATTTTGTGGTGTGGAGCTTGGCAAATCTTGTAAAACTTAAGTTGCCAATTTAAAATCCAGGAGATGACTGAAAGCATTTAATTCTGCTGGGGAGAACTTGGCAATAGTTTGCCTTCTGACTGAATGACCAACATGTCCTAAAGTAGGCAGATGTTTTTGAAACCTCAGTATCTGGGTATGCAACATATACATCTTGTGATTTGTACGTATGTGGTTGATGTTGTTAAGGGGTAACAGGTAAAAAGCATTGTACTACTTAGAGTGTGTGTCTGAAATATTAGTGGAACTAATGAGTTTTTCTATGTGAAAGAAAGATTTAGTTGCCATCAATGTCTGGTCTCCAGAGGGAGCAGGACCTTCTTAGAGTGTGCTAACTCAACTTACTGGCATGCAACTGGTGATACCCTAGGTTACTGCAGCACCATGGTGACAGTGACAAGGGATGAGGACATCTAGATGACCTTCCTCACTAGAGTCAAGTGGAGTTTGGAGGAATTGAGTTTTGCCATCACCTCGCTATACCTGTATAGTATACCCTGTATTTCTGTGCTGTAAGCTCAGACAGTGTGCTTTTTGCCTCTCATCCAAGTTTGGGCACAGACATCACCTTATAAATGTCATGGCTGCGTACCCCGGCCTCTGTCTCTTTTTGAATCCAGTCTGGTATCAGCCCAAAGCTACTTGCTAGACCTTTGCTCTGTGCGCTACTATTTGGAACATTTGGTTGGATTTTAACTTCTCTGCTTCTTCAACTGCAGCCAACTTAATTGTGAAACCAGAAGTTAAAAAGAAACATTTAAGGTGGTTTTCCTATTGGTCAGCAAATTTATCTGAGCATGCAGTTTTGTAGTGCTTTTGATGATGTGAGTATAGGCGGATACACTAATATTTTTTATTCCCACCATTCCTTTGTCACTACTCCCACACAGCAGTTTAAAGAATTACTGTGGGATTTTATTTCAGTAACAATTTACAAATACACATAGGGTTTACAGTATGACTGTGAAAACTTTTTCTTCTCCACGTTGAAAAAGTTATCTTCTAAAATTACACTGGATCCTTCTTGCATTCTAGTACACAAGAGAATCTAAAGGGTAGGCCTGGGTTTGGCAGCTATGATACTTGCCTGAGGCATGAAGTAAGAAACCACAGTATTGAGGAGGTAGGAGGAAAGAAACTATATCGTAAGTTTCATTATGAATAAGTAGGTGCCAGAAACGCTAGTGTCAAGTGTCAAGTGTTAGTTTGAAAACAGCTGTTCACTACAGAAAGAGTCCAATAGCTGTAGTAGTATGTTTGTATTTGTTAGGTGCAGACTGTGTGTTTGACCAGCAGAAGGTTCTTGCTCTTGTACAGCAGATGGAGGACTACCAAGATAGTTCTTGTCCTAGTGAGTCTGCAGACAAGAAGATGAGCACAGCGCTAAAAAAATACATCTTTTCTAGGCAAGTCTAGTGAAAAACTGCAAGTCTAAGAGTGTGTGGGTTGAATGTAGAAGGCTGTTCGACACAGATTCAGAGGTTCTCACACATGGGACCAATGTGGAGGAAGACCTAACAGTGAAATTTTAGATGGTGGACAGAGATAACATTGTTAAAGGAGTGAAAGGGAAATGCTAAAAGCAGTAAAATCTAAAATGTTAAGGCTGGGGCTGAGGTGAAAGGGGCAAAGAACTTGGTCTGCTCAGTCACACTGAAATCCTAGCAGTAGAGGTCTTAACACTAAGAAACATGTGGTTGCAGCAGCTGAGAAATGGTTACTGAAGGCTGTAGCAGTGTATCCAGCAGAGTTCATAGTTTTAGTAGGCAGAGAGACTGTGTTCTTGAGAAACACTTGAGAAACTCCCTTATGAGGAGCGGCTGAGGGAGCTGGGTCTCTTCAGTTTGCAGAAGAGGAGACTGAGGGGAGACCTCATTCATGTTTATAAATATTTAAAGGGTGAGTGTCACGAGGATGGAGCCAGGCTCTTCTCGGTGACAAACAATGATAGGACAAGGGGTAACGGACACAAGCTGGAACACAGGAGGTTCCACTTAAATTTGAGAAGAAACTTCTTCTCAGTGAGGGTGACAGAGCACTGGCACAGGCTGCCCAGAGAGGCTGTGGAGTCTCCTTCTCTGGAGACATTCAAAACCCGCCTGGACGCCTTCCTGTGCAACCTCATCTAGGTGTTCCTGCTCCGGCAGGGGGATTGGACTAGATGATCTTTTGAGGTCCCTTCCAATCCCTAACGTTCTGTGATTCTGTGAAACACTGAACCAGCTGCAGAACTGTGGGTAGACTTGTTAGCCTTTCGTGCATCACATTGCTGCTTTGGGAGAATGAGGAGTGGGGAGAGAGAGTGAAAACAATAAATTGATAGCAGTTGCTATGGTCTTTAAGACAATTATTCTCAAGACCTTAGTTTGCTTTGTTAGTACATGCTTCAAAAAGTTGATATAAATTTGTTCTTGGTTTTTCATACCATTGTTATATAGGTTTTTATACAGCTTCATTGGCCTAGAAGAGTCCCCTAGGCTTCTGAGGCCTGAAAGACCTTGCACTTTGCTACTGCAGCTTTACTGTGAATGTAGTCAGAATGATGCAGAAGTATTTATTATGGTTTGGCAAAGCAAAATACACTGCAAATCACATTATACCAGTAAAATTTGTCCAAAATAAATGTTAATAAAATGTTAAAGATCTTGTATTGCTCACAGGCATAAATCTTCATTAAATCAAAGAATGAGTTTTGTTTATAGTTTCTCAAGTATTGTCAGTACTTACACCAACAATATATTGTGATGTAATATGTAATTTATCTAGAATTTCATTGTACACAAATATAATTCTAATTCATTGGAAAAGGTAAATGGAAATTTTGGACAAGCTCCTGATTTACGTGGTTGACCTTTTTCAGTAGCACTTGTCAGAAAAGTAAACTGGTTTATGTGTTGAGGATTGAGATCCCATTTCTTCTTTATTGAAGTTGTAAAGAAAAAAAAAAGGGGGGGGCATGTTACATCATCTTTAACAGAAAATTTATTTTGTACCACAGGTTCTGTAGGTTTGCTTCTTCATACAGACTGAAAAGTATGTTCTTCACAGTTTGCATTTCCATTTCCCACTGGTTTTTATGCTGTAGTTTATTTGAAAAATAAACTAAAATGTGTATTCTTACTTGACATCTGATTTCTATCACAGTATTTGAATTTGTAACCATCATTGTGAAATATTAGTCTCAAGAACAGTGTACAATGTCCTGGTATAAATTACTCAGAAAAAATCCCTATGTCCTATTTAATCTAATCATACATACATTGTCATATATAGGGTGGAGAATGGAATAATATAATGATGTAAGATGAAATAGTCTATAAACCATACTGCTTTAGAAATTGCACCAAATTGTTGGTTTTTTCCCTAAGCAAATAGAAGTAGGATTTTCCTTGAGTTTTAAATACTTCAGCTCAGCAGGGAAGAATATTAATGCTGTCGCAGTACGTCTGTATCACTTAAAATTCTGGGCTTTCTTTTTTAATAATATCTCTGATTTAGTGATAATTGTGTTTAGTTTCTGCTTTCAGTGATGTCAAGTGGACAAAGATTTTTCTCATCCTCTCCATGTGCCAATTTCACGTGCGGCTTATGGGAGAAGGTATTCAGTGTAATACTATTCCTTCACACTAATGGAATTTGTTGCGGTAAGCTATATATAAGTATATATGATAGTTTTAAGACACCTCCTTCTGTGACATGCTGCTCATCAGAGTAGAGCATATTTTACCATTCCAAATGGGAAATGTCTGTCATCCAGCTTCTCGCCAGGAGAGTGATTATTGAGCTCTAAAACATTACGTCCTCCCTCCTCTTCTTTCCCCTTGCAAATAATCAGGAAGAGGACCTGAGATCCCGTTATTCTTTGTGAAAGAAAGGAAAAACAAGATCTTGAACTGTTGACAAGTATGTTCCTCTCTGTCTTATCTTACAAGCAGATACTGCAGCTCGTGGTCTGCTCTGCTTGTATGACTTTGTTTCTTTGCATTGTAAACCTGAAGTCAGGGATGTCTTTGATGTATGTTCTTCACTTCTGCCTGAAGTCCACTGACCTCAGTTTATATGCTAAAGTGCTCCAGGGACCTGTTCACTTAGCTGGAATTAATGTTCAGATGATACTTTATTTGACTGTCTCTTAACACGTTCTGCAAGTCTTTCTGAAAGACTGCAGCTGTTACACTGTGCATATAAATAGGCTATAGTTAATAAGCCTATTTATAGCAAGCCCAAGTCTGATGATTTTTTTCTCATTCATTAGGGTTTCCAACCTTCAAATAAGTTCGACAAAATAATTGGATTGCACTCTTACCCACTAAGTACAGTGCATTTACTTTTTCATTGATTAATTTGGTAGTTTAATTTAAAATTGCCTGGACAAATTTAAATGCTGAATTTCAGGAAAGAGATACAGCTAAGTATAAGGACCTATAAATAAGATGGCTTTGATAGACTGGTTAAATTTTTTTCTTTAATGGTGAGGATAATTTTCTAGATTATATGAAAATAAATAAGCTTTGAATTCTTTTATCTGTGGACTTAGTTACACACACGTCTCCTGCTAGAGATCAACGTAACAGCCCTCCCTGCCCCTGCAAAGTACCCATCAAGCCTCTCAGACTGCTTGAGATTACTTGTTGCACAAAGTCAGTAATGGCTAACACTCAAATTACTCCATTTTCATTTATCTGTAGCAGGTTTTTCTGTGAATTAAGAACAGCTTGGAGGAGGTTCACACTTCACTGTGACCTTCTGAATCTGGTGATGACTGGACCAGAGTGAGGAAATGAAGAATGTGATTGCAAGTGTTCCCAAGGTCACAAAAATAAAGTACTAAAGACTCTTTAGGAGAGAACATCAATTCAGAATAATCTTGGCAAATTCATAGGAATCATCAGTACTCATCAGGATGAAATGTGATCTGCTTTTCTTTAGGAAGCAGAAATTACATGCACAGTGTGCCCCAGCAGAGTGGCCCGTACATTGTCATTGCTGTATTCACTGAGAACAGTTATAAGGTACTTAGGACTTAGCAGGTGTTGTGCAAATTGTGCCATAAAAGCAATGAGATGACATCCAGCTTTTCCTTGGAAAAGCTGTCCTGCCCTGTAAGCAAGCGTGTTTTAGCCAGATCCACAAGTTGGAGCATTGAAGGATCACACTTGATGAACCTGTATGTACAGGGACAAGTGGAGACATCTAGACAGTCTTTTGTGAGTGCAAAAAGCTGATGCTGCTGAAAGAGTATCTGATTGTTAGGCACACTGCAAATGCTGCAGTGTGTTTCAAAAGCCTTTGCACTAAAGAGATGGCTTTGTTTTTCTAATTATCTATGTAGCACACTTAAATCTCTTTTAGTGACCTTTCAGCATAGGCTTCTGCAATATCACAAAGCACAAATGTCAGCAGTTTAAGGTCCAGCCAATAATATGTAGATGGGAAAATAATTTGCATGTCTGTCAAATTAAATCACTTGCTGCTAAATTCAGTTTTGTTAATGGAATCCAAGTTTCTGTTGAAAGCACAAAGAAATTTCAGTTTTGTTTTCTAACGGGAAACTTTTCCCTAATTGGGAAAGGCTGTGTATATTTAAAGGAAAAACAACAAAAAATTCCAACCAAACCTT
>NW_010168422.1:59162-63419 GCF_000695765.1 Mesitornis unicolor
TAACTGAGAATCACTTTATGGATTTAATTAAGATGATCTTTGAAAGCCACTAAGAAGTTGAAGAAAGAGCAGCTAGCTTGCAGTAATTTTAGCTGTTTAAATCCAGTGACATTGAAACTGTTTAAATCGCTGTAAATACAGTTTTAGTGGTTTGAAAGAATCTTCTTTGTCTGTAATTACATTTTCATTTAAATGTGTATCTTCCAGGAATAGATAAGGGTTTATTCTCTCTGGGTGGTGCAAAAAGATACTAGCTCATTTTCAATAACTTCATTTTGCTTCTCTGAGTGCTTTAAAATCTCTTGTTGAATCTTTGAAGTGGAGAATTGATAGTTTTTTTTCTTTTCCCTTATCTGAAACCACGTATTTAATTGTTATGTGGATCATAATTGCTAATACCAATTTAAAAGTGGGATGTTGAATCAAGCAGAACCAGTGATCAAGGGATTATCTACACACACTGTGTTGAATACATTGTGTAGCTGTAGGGGTGCAACACTGTCCTGGGATATAAGCGTAGTGACAGAAAGCAGTGTGGTGTCTTTCCCGTCATGTAACTCAAAGCCTCCATCTCCTGTGGTGTACAATAAGAGACATCTTTGTCTCTCTCTTCCTTGGTGAACTAGCTTCAGCTGATAATCTACAGAAAAAAATTATTTGAAATGATTAGCGTAATGCTGTGCAATTGCTCTAAAGCTGACCTACTGAATTAGTAATTAAGAAACCTTAGTTTCTCTAAGGTTGTCTAGACATTCCTGTGAACAACTTCCGTTTTTTCAGAGCTCTCTTCATTTTCTCTGAAGTGCCTCAGGTTCAATAAAACCTTTGCCTCTAGGAGAAAATAAAATGATTTTCTGGTACAGGTTTAACAAACATGCATCTTGAAAGATTTTGTTCTTCAGGTGAAATTGGAATTGGTTAGATGTGTGTGCTTAAGATCAATATTTTAAAATGCGATAAACCTAAAATGTTTTTCATAATCTTTGATCATAGGAAAAGGCATCTGAAAGTAACTAGCCTTTTTTCAGAGTGTTTTTACACTCTTTTAGTGTTTTTTGAAAAGAGTAAAAATGAAGGAAAATGGTAGCATTGATCTTGGATTGGCCAAAAAGTAATTGCGTTTTCTTTTAAAATAGATGTGCATACATGTCTTGAAGTGTATCTAACTTCATTTTAAACCACAAATTCATTATGTAACTTGACAGCTGACAGTTCAAGCTTGTTTTAGAAAAAGAAAGTGCACAATTTTGATAACAATTATTTATTTGGCATCAATTTCAAATGGAAAATAAAAAGGAACATTTTTTACATTTTTTGCTGTATTACTTCAGAAAAGGAAAAATTGCTGTGCGAGCTCATGTAAAGTTATGTGATGTGTATGGTGAAGGTGTCTTAAAACTACGGCAGTGTCAGAATTGGTTTGCTAAATTCCAGTCCAGAGGTTTTGATGTTAAAGATGCACCATGTTCAGAAAGGATGCCAATCAAAGTTGATAACAACAAAATAAAGGCATTGACTGAATGCATTCAGCATTTAACAACACAAGAGATTGCTTATAATCAACATATTGAAATTGAGCATTGAAAACAACTTAAAACAACTTGGATGTGTTAAGGTTTGTGTACCTTAAAGACATTCATCTCACTAAGTGCGTTGACATCTGGGATTATCCCTTGAAATGTGAAAACGATCCGTTTATTAAATATATGATAACAGGCAATGAAAAATGGATTGTCTACAACAATGACAAATGAAAAGGATCATGGAGCAAGCGTGATGAACCAGATCAAAGCACTTCAAAAGCAGAGCTTCACCAAAGGAAGGTTATGCTGTCAGTCTGGTGGGATTTCAAAGGTATTGTGCATTCTGCATTGCTTCCAATGAATTAAACCATTAATTCGGATGTGTACTGTCATCAACTGGAGAAATTAGATGATGCCATCAAACAGAAGAATCCAGAAGTGGTGAATCACAAAGGTGTTATGTTTCTTCATGATAACGCTAGACCACAGACAAGTTTGGTCACTCATGAAAAATGATTGCAGTTTGGATGGGATGTGTTACCACATCCACCATATTCACCAGACTTGGCACCATCAGACTACCATTTGTTTCGTTCTTTACAAAATGGCTGAAATGATAAAACCTTCATTGATGATGAGGATATCAAATTGTTCTTGGAACTGGTTTTTGCCGAAAAAGTAAAAAAACTTTTTTGAGAACAGAATCATGAAGTTCCCTTAAAGAAGGTAGAAAGTGACTGAACAAAGTGGGCTCTATATTGTTTAATACAGGTTTTGTTTCCCATGAAAAAATTGCCTTTCATTTACCCAGAAAAAACTACAATTACTTTTCAGCTAACCCAGTAGATAGCAAAATTGACTTAAATTCTGGGCCAAAGAAGGAATTAATTCTATATCACTTTTTCACATGCATAATAAATGGCCCAAAAATACTTATTTGTGATGAATAAAAACAATCTGTAGGTAACCTACCTATCACAAATTTACAAAAACAAAGCAAATGTCATTCCAGTCCAGGATATTGTGATGTGACCTTTGTTCAGTCTTGGACCAGGAGGTACTACCTTCACCACTGAAGCGCAACAGGTAATGCACTGCAGTGCTAAGTTTGCATGGGTGGCAACGCCACATTTCTAACTTCCTTCCCCTCACATCCTATCATCATAAACCAGCAGCCTTTCCCCATACATAATCCCCACCATCTGGCTTACTGCAGTCCCTTTTTGAAGTGGTGTGGATAGTCTTTCCTCCTTCTCCCATTTGTTTGAAATTAAGTGCAGGAAGAATTATTTAGCTGTGTGCTACAGCCAGATTCTCACACTGTGGCCTGCTGAGTACCAAATGATGGAAATCTTTTTGGTGGTTGACAAAATGAGTCAATTGGTGGGCAGGCTGCAGTTCTGGGAAGAGGAAGGAGGTGCTATGCAGGTCTTGAGCCTGTGACCTCTGTGGCTTTTTGGCTCAGCCATGAGTGGGCTGTGTTTTTGTGGGCCAGGCGCACAGTTTTGAATGAAGACCTGAATGGAAATGCCCTTTCAGTTTTTTGCCATCGACCTTATTTATTCCTGTGATGCTTTAACTGTGCACTTGCTCTGCTCTTCCCCTGCTGAGTGACTGCACATGTGGTGAATGCACCTTCCCCAGCATTGCTGGTTTGGACTGGGGAGTGCTGACTGTGTCAGGGGAAAAGTGAAGGCATTCAGAGGTTGGGGTTTGCCACTGCTTGTGATTTCTGAAGCAATTTTTCCTCTTCAGTTGACCACTTGATGTAATCCATGCAGTGCTAGTCACGTGAGGCATATTTATTTCAATTACAAATTGAAGTAATTGCTCTCTGAGTTCAAAGTGACATACAGAGGGTTGCCTCTTCTGGCCAGTACTGTTATCTCATTTTTGATTTATGTGTTGAAAGGAAATGGGAAAGAGAGTATTCGGAGAGTAGTCTCCTGTTGCATTTACCTGTTAAAGCTACTCCAACGAAACTGAATGTGCCAACTGCTGTTCTGTCATGAACCTCCTGTTGCCAAGCAAAACCACAGAAAGACTGCTCAAAGGCTACTACAAGCTCATCTATCAGAATTTAACCTTCTAGAGTAGGCACAGTCTGTGTCCAGGCCAGAATATGAGCCACCTGTGTTGCATTGTTGTATTTGGTTTGTTATATTTGGTTTGTTGTGGTTTTGGTAGTGGAGGAAGGGCTACAAAGGTGTCTTCTGTGAGAAGCTGCTAGAAGCTTCTGCAGCTCCAAGTCAGATCTGCTTCTGGCCAAGGCCAAGCCAATCAGCAATCATTGCAGCACCTCTGTGACGACATATTTAAGAGGAAAGAAAAGCCCAACCTGCTGAGGAACCTACAGCAGAGAGAGGAGAGGGATGTGAGAGAAACAACTATGCAGACACCAAGGTCAGTGAAGAAAGGAGGGGGAGGAGGTGCCCCAAAGTAGAGATTCTCCTGCAGCCCACAGTGGGATGACAGGATGTCCCCCTGTAGCCCATGGAAGTTAATGGTGAAGCAAAGATCCACCTGCAGCCTGTGGAGGACCCCAGGCTGGTGCAGGTGGCTGTGCCTGAAGGCTCTAACTGTGGGAGGCCCGTGCTGGAGCAGTCTGTTCCTGAAGGACTGCACCACATGGAAGGGACGCATGCTGGAGCAGTTCGTGAAGAACTGCAGCCTGTGGGAAGGTAATTACATCAGAGAGGCTTTTTGTGGACTTTCTTCTCCCCACGGTGAGAGA
>NW_010168422.1:63450-83335 GCF_000695765.1 Mesitornis unicolor
ATGGGAGAGAAACCTATGCTGGAGCAGGGAACGAGTATGAGAAATACTCCCCATGAGGAGGAAGGATCAGCAGAAACATTGTGTAATGAATTGACCACAACCCTCATTCTCCATTCTCCTGGACTGCTGGCAGGCAGGAGGTAGAGAAACTGGGAGCAAAGCTGAGCCCAGGAAGAAGGGAGGGGTAGGAGAAAGGTGTTTTAAAATTCGGCTTTATTTCTCATTATCCTACGCTGATTTAATTGGTAGCAAGTTAAGTTGATTCCCCCTACCCCATGTGAAGTCTCTTTTGCCTGTGACCATAACTGGTGAATGATCTCTCTGTCCTTGTCTCAACCCATGAGCCTTCCATTATATTTTCTCCTCCCCATCCCGATGGGAGGAGTAAGCGTGCAGCCATGTGGTGCTCAGTTGCTGACTGGATCTAAACCACAGCAAATGTTAGTGGTTAAAAGAGAGACGTTTGTGTCTTTCTCAGTTCTCTGCTAAAATGCTGTGAGTCCTTCCTGAAGCAGTTCCCATGAGTGGTCATGAAACTCCTATCATTCAGTTCTCTCTTGCTGCTTCTCAACAACCTTAGAGAATTGTGGGCTTAACTGTTAAGACAACATGGACTTAAGCACCAATAACATGTAGGTGATACAAGTCTACATATTCTTTCTTCCTTACCATGTATTTCTATAGAAATAGGACCAAGATTGTATTGATCTTGTGCTTAGGTAAGTTCATGAATGAAGAACAGCTAGATGAAGGTCAACTTGACAGAAGAGAGTTCTGGTGGGAATAAAAGAGACATTCTGAAGAATCCGCAGACCTTGTACTTCTACTGAAGATAAGTGCCCTGTACTGATAGATGTAATTTAGTCATGTTCAAGGTATTGATCTTTCTTTACTGCAATTTTATGGGTCTGCGCTATCTGAAAACATGGGATGAAAACTGTAAGCTTAGTAAGTATGTTCCTTTTTTATGATGGGCCACATTCTGTCAAAGCTTTTGTAGGGCATGTTACTTCTCGGAGTTAGTCCAAGCCTGTAGAATTAAATTCCTCAAGAAATAATCACTTTCACTGACCTTCTGTTCTAGAGAAAGGCAGCTTCCTTTGACCTTGCTTTCTCTGTTACAGAAATACAGCACCATGTACATCTGCAAACACTGTTCCTCCAGCAAAAATAAACAAAACTTTTTAGAAGATACGTATTTTGCTCCCCTTGGAATAGGATAAAGGACAAACGGTATATGGCAGATACTTATCCTGTAGAATGATACACTGCCAGTGGGTGTTTAACATGTACTTATTATGTACTTATTACAGAGATAATAGCCAGGGCTACTCTGATATTACAGCTACAATTAAAGATTTTTTAAATCTATATAGTTTTGAAAAAGAAACAGCTAAGGATGGATCTAGTATTAGATATTAGTCTCTTACTTTATGTCTTAAATGGCAGGGAAAGATCAGGCTTTGTGAGTAGGGGATTCTACCTGACTAAAGGGCACCAATCTCATGAAAATCTTTACTGAAAATTTAGGGCCTTCCCTCACTAGATAGAGTGGTAGGCAAACTTGGGATTAGAAGCAGGATAAAGTCATCTCGCTGAAGTTTTCTCTTTGTATCTGGGCTGCAGAAGCATTTGAGGAGACATTGTCTTCTTCCTGCCAGTAGCATCTGGACTGACTAAGCACTTGGAAGTAAAAATCACTGGGGAGTAGTCTGGCATTGTATTTTCCCCTGTAGAGAAATGTATGTCCATGGTGGTACACAGCCTAGAGCAGATATCCCCGTGTGGGCTCCCATGTGGCACCCATCAAGTAAAAGAAACCCAAGTCTCAGTCCAAGCATGCAAGCTCTGCTCTCAAATGAAGTCATTCCATATTATGCTTGGGGATTCTCTTGGATTTTGTAGTCCTCACAGATGCCCAAATATCCATGACACTAGTAAACACTAACTGAAGCTTAGTTTGCCAAAAGATGCAGTAGGCCAGATGCCTGACTCATGATGATCTGTATTCTATATTTTCTTTCTTGCCTTCTTTCTTTCTTTCTTTAGCAGCTTTTCAAAGACTCAGCAAATACTAAATAGCAGCAATCTGTGTGCCGAGCTCCCATCCCAGTGTTCTGCTGACTGCAGTAGTTACCTGCTGAATGCAAAATCAAGATTTGATGTTCATACCTTAATTTCAATACACTACATGACTCCACTGTCCATTTTCAAATGTGCTTTTCAAAATCTTTACAGTTAGCTTATCTGCCAGTGGACAGGTAGGAGACAACTGCTAGGGGAAATGAATATAGATGATAAAGTGGATTTTCCCAAGGAAGAAACTCAGGCTTCATACCCCTTTATCATAATTTCAACTTTCCCTTCTGTTTACATCCTCCTTGTCCTGACCAAGCTAAGTGAATAAGGTTGGTTTTTTTACTGACTCAGGAAGAGGTCTAGGAGGAGGAGATTACTATTTTTGCATTCATGGGAATGTGTTGGTACAATGATGAAGGGGATCTTAAGTACCAAGGAAATGTATTCTGAATTTATTTTTATTTAAAAAAATAATGCCATATGTGCTGAATCCTCTTTTGGGTTGCTGGATGTTTTGTGTTGCACAGCCTAGCTTACATCTGAGAAAAAACTTTGGCTGGAAATGCATGTTCTGCGCTGCAATAGGAATGTATTTTTTTTTTTTTTCACTTAAACCTGCTCATTCCAAAAAGAGTTTGAAAACTTTGGAAGAAATTTTTGCTGCGTAAGATGCTTTGTTTCTGGGTGTGACAGCACACAAATAATATACATCTGACATACTTGGGTATGGAGTTACATTGTTCTTGGCGATCTGCTCAGGAGGATATTCAGTGAATGTTGTCAGAGATGGCAACAGACCAGAGCACATATTTATAAAACAGTAACTTAAGAATAACTCACTTTTCCTTGAAATGCTAATCTGGTTGAGTTTCTTAGCAGAGATTTTTATTTGAAATATTTCTAATAACCAAAATTATATCTGCAAACTCCATTTTGATTAGGGCTTATGTAGCTATGTATTCAAGAGGCTGTGTCCAGAGCAAGCTGCAGTGGCTAAGTTCAGCAGATTCACTTGCTGTTTGTTGGGACATATTTTTTCTCCCTTACCTCTACCACAAATACCCATACAATGTATTTTCTGCATTATTCTATATTAACTGAACACGCTCTCTGTGTGTATACTGATCTGTATAGAGATATCTTTTGAAAGCTGTAACACTGGCTTTGGCTTTTTGCTGTGTCTTACAAGGTCAAAAATTACTGCAACTAAAAGTAGATTTGGTACTTTTGATTTACTGTCTTGTTCAAAAGCGTATGTGAAAGAGCTTTCCAGTGATGCTGTACTCAGGAACTATAACTCTTTCAAAGATAAAAGAAATTGTTATAATCCTTTCACTAGCTAATTTCTGCATTCTGTAAATGGATTGCTGTGTATCCAGGAAAAAATGCTCAAGGGAAAAAGAGTTTGTGACTTTTATTTAGTGCATTTTGTGCAGTAGTTACTAGGCTAGACAGAATGATTAATAAATTAGTGGTTTACTAACTTGGAGCAAATCACTTTTGCTGCAACCGAATTACTAAAAAAATCATGCAACAACAGTAAAAGGTTTTTACAGGAAAATTAAATATTTTGAACAGTGCTTTCTGTACTTGACAGGCTAATGTACCCTTTTTATGTGGCTTGGGAAAGGGAGACTTGGGATATCATGCAGGATTTGAACATTGTGGAGCACCAGATTTATTAAGAAATGCATCCTCTTATTTGATGTGTTTTTAGTACTGGAATTGCCTTGGTATGCTCTTGCCCATCCTGCGATGCCATGCCAGCAAGTCTGCAGGATCAACTCTGTGAAGGTGAACCCGCACCATGTGAAGCTGACCCATGGGGAGAATGAGGCCAAGTGGAGATGCACGAAGACCCAGTTGCACCAGTGTAGTTATACCCAGTCTGCTTCAGCTTTGGTTCATAGAATTCCATGACACTGGCAGTGTCTCCATGAAGTTAGGAGAACTGAGGTAGATACTCAGAAAGCAGCAGTTGGGTTCCTGCATGACAGTCAGTCTTATACCTGGAGCAACCAACTGGTTGTAAAGAGTCTTTTGATCCTTATTTATTTTTCCTCCCTGAAATGAAGTGTAAAGTTTCTCTGACAAATATGTAAGTCAAGTGTTTCAAGATTCCTACTAAATGTTTAATCTAAAATGGTCCTTCTGCCTGTATTTTCCAAACAGAATAACCAGAACCATTCTGGGGTTTAATTTCCTGACTTGGTTTGTGTCCTTTGTTCTGATCACATTTCCTCTAAGCTTTCAGCAACCTCAGCTGAAGTTCCTTTGTATGTACAGAATACTTAACATTCGTACATGCTTGTTGTTGAAGAGTTTTTTGAGCACGTTTTTGTCAGTAGAAAGCAGACTTAATCATGAACTGTGCTTTTTGTGATACTTCAAGCGAGCAAACACAGTTCGTACAGTTTACTTCTGTGTTCAGCAGTTCCGGCAGCGAAACCAAACAGCCGTATCTGTTTAGACTGCCTCCATTCTGCCGAGCCTTTGTAGCCCTGCCAAAGTTCTCCACATCACTGATCCTCCCCATGAAAACCAGAGACCACTTCACTTTGTTCACGGGGTTGAAAGCCGCTCACACTGTGGGATTTGGGGAACGAAATTCTTTCAAGAATGAATTGCACTCAAACAGTTAGAGTCGTCAGAGGAGTAAATCAAAGGGATTATTTGTTTTGACTGGTGCCTTGATTTCTTTTTGCCAATATTATGCTAAGTCAGAAAATTTTAAAAAGCCCCTAATTAAGTGTGATATCTTTATAAGCAAAAACCAGGCAGAGGAATCTGGCTTAGCTTTCACTGTGTCCTCCATGCAGAGAACTTACCATCTGAACTGTACTGGCTTCTTTCTATTATGTGTTGTAATGGACAACCACCATGCTTTAAAAATTGGGTGAGAGGTGTATGGTTTGTATAATATAGTGATTAAGCAGAAGGCAAAAGAATGTATCTGTATCTAAAAATCTGATCATGGGAATTGCTCTGCTTCTATAAATTGTTTATAAAGAATTAAAACCAAGTGACAGAAATGCAGATGACCATAAGAAGTGGGCAAAGCAGAATTATTCTAGGTGGAAAAAAAGCCTCTCTTGTTTTTTCAGTTTTCTGAGCATTTGAAAGGAACTGTGATGGAATATAACTTTAGACTTCAGAATTATTAGCAAATATTCTTATAAATAACCACTGAGGAAACTGCTTCTCATCCCAAGACTATTTCCAGCAGCTTGTGCTTGTAAAACTACTCAGGAGACTTCAGGAAAGAGAATAGGAATGAACTTCTGCTTTCAACATTGTTAAAGTATGTTAAAAATTGTGCTGAAATAGTCAATGTTTTTAGCTCAGAATTCTCATTGCTGAGCTACAAAACTCAGCAATTCTTTGATTCTTTCAAATTTATTAATTCTTTGATTGTGAACTTAAGACAGTAGTCCTAGTTCTATAGGCCATATAATGGCAAGGGAAATTTATGAGGAACTGCCACTGTGTAACCTTTGCTAAAGAGATTTCAGGATCTAAAACAGGTAGGTGTCTATCATCTTACCATTAATACCAGATCAGTTGCAGATGTGAACTTGTAAGGAAACTTATCTGGTCAGTATTAATGACCAGCATTTTGACACTATTCAGTTAAACTATAGTGTTAATAGCTGGAAAATATTGATACTGTGAGTCCTGTAGGACTAAACATAGATTTAAACATTTAATATAGCTTTATTAGATGGGATAAAATGTTTTGACAAGGCATTTGAAAATTTGATGTTTACCCAATAGCAGGACTGAAGGAGGGGATAGGGAAAATCTGCACCTTTGAAGATGTGATTGATGCCACCTCTGAATCTAGAAATAAGGTGCAAATGTTCTGTGTGAAATTACCTTGTACATTCCTT
Source organism: Mesitornis unicolor (assembly GCF_000695765.1). Classification (NCBI taxonomy): domain Eukaryota; kingdom Metazoa; phylum Chordata; class Aves; order Mesitornithiformes; family Mesitornithidae; genus Mesitornis; species Mesitornis unicolor. The sequence continues at coordinate 69,420 of NW_010168422.1, forward strand.
CAAAGTTGTGTCTTTTGGAAATTCAACTGGCAATGACTAGGAATTAGGAAATAATTAGGAAATAATTGTTTTATCAGAAGAGAAAATGTTTTGAACAGTGCTAGTAGATGAGGTTTAGAGCTGCATTATTTGCCTGTTTGTTATGATAAATGTTTCTAGTGTGTTAGTTACACAGTAGTTAATAATAACAACTTAAAGTTTTGTACCCCTTGCTACTTTAAAATCAAGTGTGGAGAGCAGATACTTGTATTGATTTTTTTTTTATTTTGGAGAAAGTGTTTTTTCTGAAAGTGACCCTGTTAACTTGGGCAACTTTCAGTCTTACTAAAGGGCACAGAAATTAGCTGTATTTTAGCCAGTACTATGTAAACGTTCTATCACACTCAGTGTTGGTGGTGACACCACCTGTGAACCAAACTGTTCAGTGGTTTCCTGTTCTACACCAGCTGCAAATGTGTCACAGCACTGTCTGCCGGCTTTCTGTCATCCTTGCTGGTTTTTAGGTTTGGGTCACTGAACATCTTGCAATAAGAACTGGTAGTCTGAAGCTGAGCAGTTCTTCCAGAGGAACAAATGAAAAGGGTTAATTACTTTGGCAGTAGTCCATGTTGCTGAAAAGGTACTTTGTGGAATTTCACAGGCACAGGAAACTCTGGGGTCGGGTATGAAAATCTTGCAACCCAGATACAGTTCTCTACATGCAGTTGGATTCTGTTGGAATATTTGGTACCTGCTAAGCTTATGGCCCAATAAGAAAAGAAGACTGTGTGATGTTCTCATCTAGGACAAGTAATATTATTGCCCTCCTAATCTTGTGATATTCAGATACCTGTAGTTGTGTCCATAGTATCCGAAGTTTCAGGACATTTAAACAGAATAACAGGGTAGTTACTCTCCCAAAAATTTTACAGTTGAAACTAGACATGAGAGAAGCTTTAAGTGGATGACACATAGCGAGCAATTAAAAGGCTGCTTTGTAAAAAGTTTGAAAGTACAGATTATGAAATAGAAGTTCAGAGTCATAGGTTTCTATGGAATGGTTTGGGTTGAAAGTTCCAGAAGTTCAGAGCAAGCACAGAGAGCTGTTTGTCAGAAGTGGGGGAAGCTGGGGGATTAAACTCACTAAGAGGATTTTGAGGCATGGGGAGTGACATGGTTGGGCAGTAGAAAGAGAAATCCTTTTACTCTGTCATGTTTAACTGAGGAATTAGGAATGTCAGGGAACAGGAGGTTACAGAGGGGAGGTAATGAAAAAGGATGGAGAGAGGTGTGAATCACAGTATGTGCACAGGGAATTAAAACAAGAACTACTTCAGAGGTTAGTGAGAGAGAGGAGACCCACGTTTTTTTAATTCCTGACACACAGAGAGAAATGAGAAATGGCAGATAATAAATTTGAGAGTCTCTCTAACTATTCAACTCTTCTGAAACGGAAGTCTGTTCCTGTATGAAGTTTTGTTCTTGGTGGTTGCATCTAGATTTAAATTCTCTATATGTAGTATTTTTTTCAGCCCTTTCTATGACTAATATTTTCAAGAACAGGTAATTCCTTTTAATCACTTTTTCCTCAGGTTAATACAGAAGTTTTCTGGAGTAGAATTTCTGGGAGCTGCCATACCACTGCATAATGCAGTTACAAGGATTTGTTGCAGTTTCAGTATCTTAGGATGGGGTTTTATCTGAAAGTCCATCCGTGCCTTTCAGTTTTCAGTCCTGGAAAGGAACAGTATTGATTACTTCAAGTAAATTCAGTGGAAAGAACCAAAAAAGGTAGGCATAGGATGGGGAATGACAGGGGAGAGTGATTGTAAAATAATTATGTAATTCTGAAGTGTGTGGGTTGGTGGGGGAGGAGGACAAAATATCTGCAGATAGCTTGAGTAATTGCCTGAGATAAACTAAGCTGGGAATATTTAGATGGAATATCATGAAAAGCTTCCTGGGAGAGATGTTTAACTGTCTACAGAACCGTCGATCACTTAGCTCCCCAAGTTTCCTTGGTTTGTGTTTTAAACGTTTCAAATGCTACAAAATACTGACAAGGAGAAAAGTTTGCTGTCATATTGCATTTATTCTGCCTCTAGATTTTAGTCTGTTTTTATTAGTTCAACTATCTTGTTAAACAAACTTCTACTTAAAAAAGCAAAACAAATTCCAGTGTATGGATAAATAACCTTTGCTCAGCTGTCTTCTTACTGGAGAGGCCTTGGGATATGCCCCATCCAAAGAGGGGAAAAGGGCTACAGGATTTCAAGCTGTCATATCCGAATCTCCAGGCTTAGAGTTGGGAACTGTTGCCTGTGCCCAAAGCTGAACTTTCTTTTTTCCTTACCCGCAATGGTTTTGGCTTATGTTCAGTCAGCAAACATGACAGAAGCCTGTCAGTTAGAACTAGCAAGAGAGGTTTTCATTTATTTAATGTGGGTTTGTTTCCATGACCTGGAAAGTTTGGTAGAATAGCACAAAGGAAAAAGAAAGGAACTTCTATAACATCTGTATGTGGAGCCTGCAAAAGCGTGATGATCTTGGTTTGGTAATTGCCCATCCATGTAGTAGATAGGGAATGGGCCAAAGGTGCTGTGACAGAAATTGCACAGCTGTCGGGGTAAAGGTCCATTGCCACTGTCTTTACAAGACACTTCTGGAACTGGCTGAACTTCTGCTGGCCTTGCACTTGCAGCCTCATACATCTTTGATGCTGCTTTGGTATTCACAATGTGTAGTTACTGTGTTTTCCTCTTTGCTCATCCAGTCCTTTGATCTCGTCTGTTTTGATGGAAATTGAAACTAGCCTGGTCTCTTTCAGCAGCTTTCTGGAGATGATTTCTTCCACCTTCTGAAATAATCCATCTTCTCCCAATATACATTTTGTTGGCCCATTTTTGGGACTCCTTCAGATGCTCCGTGGTGTAGTAAAATCCAACTCTGAAGGCAAGGTATTTTGCATTTTAGGGTGGTGTTAGCAGTGACTTGTCCAAACTGGATGCATTTGGCTGAGTTATGTGAAAGCTACAATTAAATTATTTTAAAGACCATTTGACCAAGTTCGTGATAAAGTGGGATCTAGCTGTATTTACATCTAAGTGTCTCATGGAGAAGAGAGATAGATTGACTATCTGCTGTCTAAGAAGTGTTACATCATGAGGATACTGGAAATATGAGGACATTTGCTGGACATTGGTCCTAATTGCTGGCTACTTACATGGAAAATTAATGCATGGAGCATGTTATATAAACCAAAAGAAATAATAAATACTGTACACGTTGCTTGAGTCAGATGGATGCAGCCAGACTAATCAAAACTATATTTAAACTGTGTTAGCTGTAAGTGTTTAGGCAAGATCCAACAAATTGTTTCTTGGCTGCTGTAGAGAAGGCTCATATCCAGCTTCAAAGGCTTTTACACAGGGTCAGAGTTTTCTTATGCTTCCCTTCCATAAAAGCCATGAGAAAAAATCCATGTCCTTCTCTGCTTTTCTGCTTTGTTGATATGAGTGTTATTACTGTCACTGACGTCCTAAATGCGGTCTTCAGTAGTTGTCTTATGCATCCCTTTTCATAACGATTAAGGGGCTCCCACCCTCAGCCATGCTAGTCTAGGAAAAACATTTTAGGTTATTGCACATCTTTTACTCAAATTTTAAGTCAATTGTAATCTGTTAGTACTGTCCTCTGCTTCCTTTGTGCTTTTATTTGTTTATTTTTAAAATCTGTACAAATTTGCATTTTGGTGTAGGAAATGTTATTTAATGTGCCATCTATTACACAACTTAGATGTGTGGCCAATGCTCAGTTGCTCCAAATACCGTATGAGGAGAGTCCTTCCAGCAAGCACTGGGAGAGGAGCAACAGCTGACCAAACCACCACCAAGCATACACAATTGTGTCTTTGTGCCTGTGGTTAACATCTTCTGACTAATAAACCTAACTAGTACTTTCATTTATAAAGGATATGCTGCCAAAGCCCTTGACACGATAATTTTTTTTCAGTAAATATATATGAACATTTTAAAAAAATTTGCAACCTAATTAGTAAAATGTGACCCTTGCAGAAAAAAACCCATTAGACCATGTTCCTTTTTTACTAATCTGCTGCCCACAAAATACTGCTTGGAGTCATTCTCTGTAGAGACTCACGCTTCTCTGGTGAAAGTTTGCAGTCTGTCATGGTGGGCATCTTAATTTTGAGAAAAATGAGCGTATTGTCTGTGTACACAGGGAACAACGCTCTTAGAAACCAGTGAAACTCCATACTGCACCAAATCCAATCACTGTCCCCTGCAGGTGTAACACATACATCTTTTTTGCACTGCCTAAAATCAGTGTAACTTATGCAAACTGTGCTTTTTAATCGAGTAATTTCACACTGTTACAGGGACAGGAAAGGAATATACAAGGATGCTGGACAAATCACTAAATGCTATGGAAGTTATTCAGATGTTGTGATGGATTCTGGGAAACTCCATGAAATAAAGTAGCTTAGCTGTAGGTTCAATTAGGGGAAAAAATATTAAAAATAAATAAATATACAAACTCAGAACACAGTCCAGACCCTGCAGATCATGTGGAAGGGAGAAATAGAAGTAACGTAATTTTAGCTCTTATATTAATTTCTTTGAATGTCTCTGACATCATGTGTTACCTGGATTAAAAACACTTGTGTTCAAAAGGTCTTTTGTCTCCTATAGCTAAACAAAGCCCAGGTATACGTTCACTGGAATTTCAACCCCTGGCCATATCGTCACTGTTAAATATTCCTAATGTGATAGAAATATGCTTCATAATTTCCAGTTTATTGAGAACATTTGAAAAGCAATTTTCTTGCTATGGCTGTTTAGTATGAAGAAAATGCCATAAAAATATATAATAATAGTCTGGAGTCAAAAATACAATTAAATAGCTAGTAAATTGTGGGTTTATGAAAAATTGTGTCCTGGATTTAGGGGAAAGCAAACACTTTACAAAAACAAAATGCAGAAGAATAGAGAGCAGATTCTTTGTTTTACTTATATGCATTGTTTTTACTGGCTTAGACACCATCAATATTTCCCCTCAAGTATAAGAAAATTTACTTCTCTGGGTTTGGTATAATTCTGGTTTCTGCAATGTTACTTCAGAAAAGGAATTTGCTACAAGTGTCATGCTAAATTAACTTTAATCTTGTAACACTCTACTGTATTTTGTATGTGGCTGTGCTTTCTCATACTGAAAAACATGTGCATCTCATTTTATATATAAACTGTTGTTGATTCAAGTCTTTGATGATCTGAGATTAGATTCTGAAAACTAGAAGTGTAATAATTTTGAGACATTTAAGGGTACTTGAAATGTTACATGTTCTGGTTAGAATGCATAAACACATCATATCTGAAGATGTATGGCTTGGTATAAAGTTTTGAAGATGAACAGTGCTTTATGAAGTGTTTTCTGGTTTTCTTCTCTGTTTCCTCCATGTTGGTCAAGCCTCCATGATGGTCAAGCCTATCAATAAATAGGCTGTAGGGGCTGAAAATTAATTGAGAGGAAATTGGGGTTGAATATTGGAGAGCCAGGAGAAAGGAATGAAATCAGATTATAAAGTCGCTTTCCACAAATGTGATAAAATGCCTTTGTGTCTTATTTTCACCTTCTCTTGTTGCCAGATGGGGGTTGTCCTCTCCCTTCCGTCCTTACTGTGAGTATTCATTTTCCTGTCTTTCAGATAAAGTTGCTCTGATCAGGCTTGAGTTGGGCACTTGGGAGAGGAGAGGTACGTCTTGAGGAGAGAAATGTTCACTCTTTTTATTTCTCTTTCTGATTCACTGAAAGTGGCCAATCCCTCACATCTGTGAGGGGAACCCTATCAGGTGCACTAGAGTCCAGATTCCACCCTGAAGTTTAAAAAGTAGGGGGGGGAGAGTGGGAGGGAGATTTTTGTTACAACCTGATGCTTAATCTTTTCTTGCTCATGAAAGTCAGTGTGGACATAGGAGTGCGACTGCTGAGCAAGGTGGTCTGGAGAGCACGCAAAGGGGGTGTCTTCTGCTGCTGTCATGGCAGCGACAGGGAGGGTGGTATGTAGGGATGCCAAGACAACCCTGTGATGGAAAATCGTTGGCATCTCTAGCACAACTTGTGTTATTACAAAAAACACCTTTTTAACCCCCAAAGAATGGGTGCCAGTGCTGTCCTGCTCAGTGTACCTTGAGCTTTTATTGTGCCATGTCCTTCTTCCCAGAGGAGACTCAGGTCTCACATAATCACTTAAAAGCTTTTCTGCAATACATTTACAGCCTGGTTTTCAGTCCTGTTTTTGTTTTTTAGTGTTTCCTTGGGGTAATTTGGAGAGATTTTATCCTTAGTACAAGAACCTGCCATAGCTCAATAGATGCAGATCACTGTTGAGGCAATCTAGCACGTTTTTGTATCTGTTGATGTGTGTTTTCTGAACTTCTGGTACTCAGTTGTGTTTTCATTGATGACATGTTCAGAGCAAATGGCACTTTATAACACCACCAGCTATAACACCACCAGCTTGTATCTGTTCGCAGATAGCAGTTTACATAAATTTCTTCCCCTCAAACCCATGCTGATTTGGTGATGCTGGAAACAAGTCATGGGCAATTTTGGTGACATACCTGAACTGAATTCAGCACTTTCTGCAGAAATGCAGAAACACAGAAACTCTTTATCTGCCATTTTCTTTTTACCTCACTTGACCTCACCTTCCCTTGTGTCTTTTTTAAAGAAGTAAAACATCAGCTAGCTTTTTGGTTTTTCTTTATAAAAGCATGCTTACTGAAGAATGCAGAATAGTAATGTATCAATTGTGGAATAGAAAGTAACTGTAAGGTTGCTTGTTACATTGCGAAGTTTGTAGGAAAAGTCCTAGAAATATTTCAGTTCCATGTCTTTTCACCTTATGTGTGGCTCAGTTAGAATTGTAATGGCGTCATTATGGTAGCAGTTTTAGTATCGGGTGTCCTGCAACTGGAAAGAGTAAACATTCGTTACTGGGGTGAGATCTGCAACTGCTCTCTGGGTTATGGGAATGTACGTGGTTTCAGAAAATGAGTGAGCAGCTTACATGTGTTGGGGATTGCATTGCAAAGGACCTATTCTTGGGAGCAGCTTTTTCCAAGAGCGTGTCTTTGACACCTGTTGTTCAGGTAAGTTATCCTGCCAAGCTGAGGGGTTTCAGTATGACAAGAATAGCAGCATGCAAGCAGAGTAGTTTTGCCTTTTTTGCTCTTAGTAATAGGATGAGTTAATTTGCATTTTGTTTCATTTTTTGCATGCAAAATCCAGGTAAACGCTTTTGCTTACTGTTGTTCAGAAAGGCCAGTCTAATAAGTGTTCAAGTTCCCTGCTTGCCCTGATCTTATTTTGCAGTCAACATTTTTCAAAGCCATAATTAAAATGTCCTCCAGTGTTACCAGTTTGTGGCTCACATTCCCTTTGGTCTGTCCTTGCCATATGTGGACAAAAAGGCAACCGTTGCCTAAAGGCTTTAGTCTCTTGAGAACGTGGTGCAGATAAATGCTGGCCAACCTTCAAGCATCTTTTCTTACTTCAACAGGAATGAAGCATCCAAGAATGACTTGGAAAGTCAGTAGTAAATTTTATAATTTATATGTTTATATAATTTATAATTTATATGTCAGTGGGAGAAGAGTTTAGAGAGAATTACAGATTCCTATCAGTTCCTCTAAAATTGTCGTGTTATTAAATCCACTAACATGGGAATAAAAATTGCTGAGTGCATTCAAATGATAAACAGATGAACCAGATTTTTCATGCAGTTACTTCTGATAACAAGGATGGAAGTGGATACTTTAGGAGAATCTTGTTCTTCATGCCCCTAATTCTCTGTGTGCAATATTGTCAGAGGTTTATTTAAAGGCTAGAATAAGTTTCTTTTAACATTCATCTATTAAAATATTTAAGCAGGTACAGTCCTGATATAATCTTAACTAAACATGCTTTTCAAGCTTATTAATCTGGGACATGTAATCAGTTTCGTGTACTATTGTGATAACCATTGTATTTAATTTTGAAAGTTAAAGGCACGAAAACTAATAAAATTAGAATACAAGCCTCTGAGAACAGTGCCTGAAGGAGAGATTAAATTCATTTCAACAAAAACAGATATGAAATTTAGTACAAATAGAATAGCAGTAATAATTTTAGTATGACACAAGGTTTCATTATAAAATCCAACAACCTTTATTGCATTCAGTGTCAGGGTTGTGGAGGCTGAATGAGTACAGAGTCTTTTTAATGTGTGTTATGGAGGTGATTGAAGACTGATGTCTAATAGCAGTCAGCGGTGCTTGCCAGCTGGTTAGCCAGTGCTATATAGATGTCAGAATTTCTGTGAGCATACCTTCCTCTGTCATGTGTGAAATTGGGGGTACAGAGGTAGTTAATTAAATAAGTTATTTCAACTTGCAGCTGTAGGAAGAGAAACTGGAGGGAGAGAGCACTGGCAATGAGACACACAGCCTTTCAGATGAAGGTCAGGGATTCACATCTAAGGTGAAGTGACAGGGAGTATTAGCACTGACAGATTTTGGCCTAGGGACATAAACTTGAAGTTAAGTCCAAGCAGACAGAAACCCACATCACACAAACCTATCTGTATAACCTGGACCTAACTGGCATTTCTGCTGTTCTTCTTTTTTATTTCCTATCTGTAGCTGGACATGGAGGAAAAAAACCTGCTGTAAGCATTTTCACAAGCTCAAGTTTCCCATGCTAGACATGAAGAAATTTATGCCTGTGAAAATATCAGAGATGATACCAACCTGCAGCCATTCCTAAAGTGCTTGATAGTGGCGAGATGGAGACCACAGTGCAACACACAGCTGCCAAGTGTAGCCGTGAGGACACCTCTCCCACTTCTAGGTTGAGTGCTGTAGTCACTCTGCATGTCCCTTGCAATGAATACTCAAATGTTTCACACAAGCTGGACCAGTTCCAAGTGAGATAACTACCATTTTCTGGTATCCCTGCGTGTGGTAGTCAAACTATGATTTTGGAAAAAGGCAGGACAAGGGACTTGTGTATCTCCTCCCCTTCTTTTACTACAGTTTACTCTTTTTTTCACTTTTCTCCATGGTTTATCCAGAGCTAAGAGTTATCCATCTGCTATCTGTTCTGTGCGAGGGAAGCGCTGGTTTCTGCCTGGCATGTGCATGTATTAAAAGGTGGCAACAGGCAGTAGCCATGCAGTGCCCAGGCGACTCATGCATTTGAACTGCTCTCCAGCCTTGTGGTATGCCAAGCATCTTGAAGTCTGTGTTGCTGCTGCTTTTTCCTGTTTTGCCACAGCTGTACTTTGCACCAGGTTTTCTGAAGTCCCTTGCACTCCAAATGCATTGCAGAGCCCTTGTGTTACTGGTTCCAATAAGCTGGATTTCTCCTGACTTTGAGCAGATATCCCACCCTCTGAATCATCCTGACAACAGTTGTCCCATCTGGACTTTTATAGAAATTGATTTTGATAAAGCAGCCTCTTCTCCATCTTGGTGAAAACCTGTGTCAGACACATTTTGAGTTTCACAATAAACATAGACAAATAAATTAAGGACAGATAAACATGAAGGGTGAGCTATCACATTGTATCAAAACTTTAGGTTTTTGAGATGCACTAATGGGAATTGAGCAGGGAAATCTGTCAGTGTTACTTGCAAATACTTAACTGAGTCTGTGTGTATGACTCTTCGGTTTCTGTGGGGCTGTGGACAGGTACTAGAAATTGTGGACTGAGTTTTCGTTTGTGTATGGAGGTACAGCTGCAGTAATTTCAACATAAGACAGGGACTTTGAGTCTTCAGTTCTTAGTAGTTTCCATGAATGCTGTCATAAACATAGGAATAAATGTTATTCTTCCGTGTATCTCTGAAACATAATAAAGAGTTAATCCCATTTTACTGATAAAGAGATCAATACAATATAATCAGCTAATTTGAATTTAGAAATGAGAAATTAATGATTTTCTAAGTCCACATTTAAGCCTCAATAGAAGTACTGTTTTAATTATCAGAAACTAAAAGAAACCAAAAGGGACTATAATTGGTGAAAGAAGTCTTGTAATCTGAAAATGATGTTAAGACTTTGAAGACATCTCTCATACAATATGTAAAGCAATTCTTTTAGGATCAGTGTAAGATAAGGACTTTTGTCATGTTGCATGCCAAGTAATGTCCTGTTTATGTGGGTTTTTGCATCAGTTCATGAAACTATTAGACAAAAATTGCAAATGACTCCATAAAATGGATTTCATACAAACTTTAATTTTTACCATGATTTTGGCTGCCCTAAGTAGAAAAGAGGTCTTTTGTCTTGTGCCAGTAAAATACTGTATTGAAGATTACAGTTGTACTTTAGCTGTCTGGATCCTGAAGGACATACTTGGGTTTGATAGAGTTGATTTCCAAGTTGTGTTCTGGTTTTTTGTGTCTCTTTAATGAAATTCTCAGAGCCAAAAGAAATGTGGATTCTTTACAGAGCTAGAAGAAAATATGAATTATTCATTCTGGAATCAGTGTCATAATTACAGAAAGAGACCTCTGGAGATCACGTGGTCCAACCCAGTGCTCAAAGCCAGATCAACTAGAGCAGGTTGCATAGAGCTTGGGTTTTTAGTATCTCTAGGGATGGATACCCCATAGCTTCTCGGAGTAGCTGTTCCAATATTCTACAAGCCTGGTAGAAAATAAGTTTTTTCTTATTTTTAAATGGAATCTCTTTTATTTTGGTTTGTGCCTGTTGCCTCTTGTATTGTCAGAAGGCATTACTGAGAAGTCTTACTCCATCTTCTTTATATCCCTCATCAAGTATTTATACACATTGATGAGGTCCCTCAAGCCATCTCTTCTCCAGTCCCAGCTCTGTCAGATATTCCAGTCCCTTCATCACCCCTGTGACCCTTGGTTGGACTTACTCCAGTATATTCATGTCTCATTTATTCTGGGGAGTTCAGAGCTGGACACAGCACCCAGCTGTGTCTCTCCAGTACTCAGTGGGGGGGAAAGGATCACATCCCTGCTGGCAATGCTCTGCCTGATGCAGCCCAAGATGCTGTTGGCCTTGTTTATGGCTTGGGGACATTGCTGGCTTCTGGTCAACTAGTTGTGTACCAGGACCCCAAGCTCTTTCTCTGCCAAGCTGCTTTCCAGCTCGTCAGTCCCAGCCTGATTCTTGAAAATCATCCAGCCCTCCTGAACCCTTTTTCTCTCCAGGACTGTCTCCCATAGGATTCTTACAAGTAGGTGCCTTGAACAGGGTAAACTCTTCTTCCCTGGTGTCCAGGGCTGATATACTGCCATTTGTCTTGCTCCTTCCTCTCAGGATCCTGAACTCCAGCATCTTACATTCACTGCAGACCTTCACATCCCCAGTCAGTTCTTCCTTGTTTGGAGGTATGAGGTCCAGCAGAGCATCTCTCTCATGGGTTCCTCTATCACCTCTGTGAGGAAGTTGTCATCAGTGTACTCCAAGAGACCTCCTGAACTGCTTGTGCCCCACTGTGTTGTCCCTCCAGTAGATACTGGGGTGGTTAAAGTGCCCCATGAAGACCAGGACCTGCAAACATCAGGCTTCTTGTATTTGTCTGCAGAAGGCCTCATCTACTTCTTCCTCTTCAGGGTATCGGTAGCAAACATGCTGCAGTGTCACCCATACTGGTCTGCCTGCTAATCCTGACCCACATGCTCCCACCTGGCTCATCATCCAACTCCAGGCAGAGCTGCAGGCGATCCCACTGCTCTCTCACACAACTCCCTCTCATCACCCTCCCAGCCTGTCCTTTCTAAAGAGCCTGCACCCATCATTTGCAGCCCTCTGGCCACGTGAGCCATTCCACCATGTCTCTGAGAACCCAAGCCCTACAGCTGCATGCAGACCTCTGTTCCTCCTGCTCGTTCCCCATGCTTCATGTGCTGGTGTTTCAGTCATCACTTTGTAGTAACTTCCTACTGCACCCCAGTGGGTTGCTGCACATCTGGAAATGCCTGAAGTTAGTGCTGCATTGAGAAGTTTATTGTGCAGTTAAAGAGAGAAGCAACACGTGTATGGGAAAGAGAACTAAAAATGTTATGTACACATTAAAAAAATCAGTGAGGAATAACAAGAATCTTAAAACAACCTGGCACAAATGAAAGGATAATCTTAGCAAAATTCTGAGAAAACTTGTGCAAATGCCAGAAATGTAGGATAAGCTATAGAAATTAGAAAAGGTTTACAGTAGTCAAATGGAAGACTAATTGAGCGATTTAGCATACTATGCAATGTAATCATTTAAGTAGCAGAGAAAGAAATGGGAAGACCCTGGCCTACGCCTGGATTTGTGAAGTAAGAGAGCAGCATCAGAAAAGCCTCCATCATAGGCTGGAGCTGCAGCTGTGAACACAAGCCTGTGAATCATAGACCATCAAAATACCTATGCTATGGTGTGATGCTTTTGCCATCACAGCAGAAAGACCCAGAGCCACTTCCTGCTATAGAGTAGCGAGGACAAGAGACATCACCAGTTCTGACAGATCATTATGACTATAGAAGTGGATGATGAGACCGTTTGGGGAGAACTGATTACATGATCAGCACTCCTTTTAGTATGTATAATGATGAGGGACAATGATGTGGTAAAAGGCAAGGATTTCATTTCCATTGTGTTCAGCTGGTGGTGATGAATTAAGTAAAAGCTTCTGGAGATGCAAAATGATGAAGCAGGCTTGTGAGCTGATGGCATTCAAAATCCGGTTTGGCTTTTGAATGCTACAGTGAGGGCCCAGTAGGGCACATTTTAAAAAACCTTGCATTATAGTAAGTATTAGGAAAAATATTTTTCTAAGAGTAAACGTTGCAGGTTTGTCCAGAGAGGCTGTGGCATCTCCATCGTTGGAAATTTTCAGGACTTGATTGTGCAAAACTCTGAGCAATCAGATCTAAGTTGACCCTGCTATGAGCAGGGTGTGGAGATCTGTGAGCACTTAGAGGTCCCTTCCGACCTCAGGTATTCTCCGATGCTTGGTCTTTGGCACTGGGACATAAGTGTTACATTTTGAAGTCTTCTGTCTTGTAGTCCTCTGCAGTTATTACAGCCATCTACGGGTTGATTTGACTTGCTTCCATCGGGAATATTCTTTGGGGGTTTGTAAAATGAAGTCTATTTTCTTGAGGTGAATTCAGAGATGGCTACTCAGAATGGCTTTCAGGACACTTTAGGTCATCAGAATGCTCTATGGTGCAGTGCTAGTGGCACATGGGTCTCACCTGAGGGATTTTCTAGTGTTCTTGAGAGGAAATAATAGTTTTGTAATTTTTTGGGAAAAAATCTACAGTTTTTACAGTTTTGGAAAGGGCTGCTTGCCAGTAGTGCATGGTATCACAGTGTAGAAGTAGGGCAGTTTTTGTAAATGCGTCAGTGAAAGAAGTAGCACTAGGCATGTCGTGGTTTAGGCCCAGAGCCTAACTGAGCACAACGATGGCCCAAAAAAGGGCTAGTCAAAATAAGGACTGGGAGGGCTTCTCACCACTTGAAAAGGTCACAGGCAAAAGACAGACTCATCATAAGGAATAAAAACAAAACAATTGGAATTTTTTACTAACATCAGAGTAGAACAATGGGAGATACAACCAGATCTTAAAGTCAAAAACACCTTCCCCCCACCCCTCCCTTCTTCCTGGGCTCAGCTTTTGTTCCCAGTTTCTTCACCTTCCCCCTCCCCCTTTGCCTTGAGGCGCAGGGGGATGGGAGTGGGGGTTGCAGTCGGTTTTCATGCCATGTGCTCCTCAGGAGTAGGAAAACTCAGCCCAGCAAATCTCTCTGCTTCCATGTGGCCCCCTTTCCATAGGGGAGAAAGTCCTCAAAGCTCCAATCTGGGTCTGCCCATGGTCACAGTTCCCTCAACACATGAACTGCTCCAGCACAC
>NW_010168422.1:83366-101548 GCF_000695765.1 Mesitornis unicolor
CCGCCCCAGGGTCTCGGCTGCTCCGGGGGCAGCCACTGCTCATGTGGCCCTGCCCCCACTGGTGAACTCTACAGGCTGCAGGCCAGTCAACCTGGCTCTTGCCACGGGTTTCAAAAAGGGGAACCTGGGTTCTGCATCCTCCTCCTCCTCCCTCTCCTTTCTTTCCTTCAACCGACCTTGGTGTTCTTCAAAGTTGTTCTCCTCCCACTCTTTTCTCCGCTGCAGGTCTCTTCTGATGGTTCTGGAGATCCCGGCGCTCTCTCTCACTCTTTTTTCTCGGAATGAAGCTGCAGCAGGGCTTAAGCTTAAGTTGCGGTCGAGGCCGGCCAAGCCCAGCCGGGCAAGGTCAGGGCCAGTGCCAGAGAGAGAGCAAGGCATGCCCTGCACTCCCCTTAAATACATGAATTCACAGGGGCGCTGATTGGCTTGACCCTGGTCAGAGGTGGGTCTGACAAAGGAAAAGGGGGAGCTTTTCAGGCATCTTCTTAAAGGGCCATCTCCATAGCCCTTCCCCCGTTACCAAAGACACAACCGAAAACCTCTCATAGAAAACCCAATACAAGCCATTACTGTTTATTTTAGCTGAGATTAATCTTGATATCTGGTAAAAGAAATTTCAGAGATAAAACATATGGGAATGTTGCTAGAACTGTAGAAATGTGGAGTTGTTTATATCACTAAAGTGAAAAATATATAAATACAAAGACTCTAGGTTATAAAATAATCCCTTTCTTCAAACAAAAATCATCTACTACATGTGTAAGGGAAGTCTGCCTTTGTTAAGGACAGAAAACGGATTGTTTCTCTCTTCACATCGGTTCAGATGCCGTTTCAGCTTTCATACAAGGGGTATTGCAGAGATTCTTTGCTAATCTTTGAACTAGAAAAATAGCAGCTACAACATCATCTTTATGCAAGGCTAAGTGATAATTCAGTGGTAGCTGCTTTTGTTTAGAGGTAGTTATTATGATTTTTCCTCTTAAATCTCTAGAGGTGGGCTGAAATATATAAAATAAAATCCTTATTTTTGAAATAAAGTATTACGAAGACTATTATTTCTGAAATGTTATAGCTCAGGAAATAGGAAATTGAAGATTCTAGGGAACTTAAATATGGAAATTCTAAGTCTTAAAACCCAACATTTAATAAGAAAATGGTAGTATTTTCAATACTTGGTTATCTTTTGACTGCTCATATAGTTTCTATGTCTCGTTACCTTTACTACAGTTCCCTTATCAGTAATAATTTGTTTTCAGACTAATTTTCTCCTTCACTGACCTGTATGCCATAAATTATGTCAGCCCATGCTATTTAACTACTCAGTGGTTTTGAGATTCACTTCAAAAACTGAGGTTTGGTTGCAATACTTTTTGAGAACACTTTAGTTTCAATCACTTTTACAAAGTAGAGATCCAGCTTTAAAGATTTTACTGTATATTGTGACAGAGAGTCTCTTTGAAGGTCAATCAGCTTTTTAGGGTTGGATTCTTGTGTGACTAAGTGAGTCACTTCTGTTTCAAGTGCAGATCTATCATTTAATCGGAAGCCTGGAAGTTAAGACTTAATACACTGCATATTAAGTAGAAAAAACAGTTTTTGTTTTAATCATTTTTTTTCTTTCTGAACTCCACTGTATCTTTAAGACTGTAAATTACTTGAGACAGCTAGACTGATTATTTGAGAACCATTCCTAATGTGCGTGAAATCTAATGAAAGGAACTTCATTACAGTGAAGTCATATTATTTGGACACCAAAGCTAAAAACTAATTTGAAGAAATATTCTTATATATACAAAATAAAATCCACTAAATGTGCTAATGTTCCTGATTTACATTTAGGACATGATTTAATCCAATTGCAGTTTAACCGGAGGCAGTTAGTGTTTTCTTAAAGACAAGTGCAGAAACTACAAATCTTTTTTGCACATATCTGTAGCCCAAAACAAATATTTGCGAAATGGTCAGGGTAGACTTTCATGAAGAGTTTTTATCCAAGTAAGCATTTTTTTACAACTGAATATTTCTGTTATAGCTCCATGCTTGAATTTAAGTGTTGAAGTTGATGGAACTGCACACAATACAGTAGCCCTATGTTTAAACATAACTGGACAAAGCTTTTTTTTCTGATAGAAACAAACTGCAGATTTTTTAAATACAAGAGAGTTTATATTCAAACATATATATATATATAACACCTTGCATGTAAATCTAATGGTAATCCCACACCATATAGTGTTATGTTGCTGGTAGGCAGGTCAGTTTTGTCTTCCCCAAATGCTGAGATGCTGTACTTGAAGTAATGGTAGTATAGATAAAAAACACAGTGTCCCTGCAAGAACTGTTCAAATTGTTATCTTTATTATGCAGTGCTTGAGAAGATTCCTTCAAGTCTCTGTCCTGCTGTTGGAAGAGCTGAGTTAGACTCCAGAAAAGAAGTTGTTGTGTGATGCATTTGATGCAGTCTGTGTGTTGCACGAAGGATTACAAGTTCTGGTTGTTTAGATTTCAGAAAGCCTTTGATGGAAAAGCCAAGAGACTGATTTATAGAATCTTACTGCATTATACAGATAAATAACTAATCTAAATATTTTAAAACTTGAGGAATGTTGGTTTGTTTACAGGAATGAGGTTCTGCTTAGACATGAAGTAGGAAGAGTTGATAACTCTTAATTTGTCATTTGTTTTGCTGTGTGTGTAAAGTTGAAGGTTTGAGGTGGAGTAGGGAAGAGAATGGGTCAGGGCAAAAAACCTAATGACGCACCAACATTTTATTCCATTAAGATGACAGACTTTTTCCTAAAAATGAGAAAGAGAATACAGTCTGTGGACTAAGAATTACTTTAAAAGAGCAAGGTTGCTGTGGACTCTAGTGCCAGCTTTGCTATGTGGCTAAGCAGTAGAAATGCATATTGCTTGGTGCTGCCATTTTCCAGAACACATTTGCAAGCACTACTGTGGTTGATGCTAATACATCCTAAAACTGTGATACCAGATTTACTACTTCTAATTTGCAAATCTGTATATATGAAGACTTTATTTAATCATAGTTTTGAAGGCAAGTTAAGCATGATAGGCTTAAATTTAGTCCTGCCAGCTGTTTTATTTGCCCACTAGTTAGGTTCATGGTATGTTGCCTTCCTCTTTTCCCTTGTTCTCTCATGCTGTTAACACCATGAAATGAAGAAAATCTTTAGATCCATATAGACTGAAGCCATCTGGCAATTCATGGTTGTCATGCTATCCAAATGGGTAGATTACTCAAAATGTACTCCCTATACTTAGGAGCACAGACCAAAATTTGGTTCTTAGTTCCTCTGTCTGAAAAGCTAGAATTAGGAGGTTTTCAGTCATAGTTTAGTTACCATCAGAAATTTTGTTTGGCTGGGGAAACCAGAAAATTGTGAAATGAGAGAATGTTTTTTGTGAGTAAAGAGAGTAATGAGTAGCTGAAGAATGAGAGAATTTATAGGCAGTTTTAAAATTGGATTAAATAAGGGATCCTAATTTTTATCTGACTTCTGTTTACCTCTAATTTTGGTCCAAACACGAATCAACTGTATGTGATGTTCATATGTGTAAGTTGGGTGTTGTACAAATACCCCATGCACTGGGAGGAGATTAATGCAGAAAAAATATGCAGTCAAATAATTTAAGACTGCTGTATACCTAGAGCTTAGGATGGACTTACTTAGCAGCAAACTGGAGAGTAGAAATGCTTTTCCCGAGTTTCCAGGGAATTAGGAACTGGGCTGGAACACCACAGACCTGTGTTGCCTGAGCAGATGACTAACTCGTGGCAGTATTTGGCTGAAAATGTGGACAAGCAGTTGAAAAGAACTCAAGTTACAGTCTAGAGCGCTTCATTGTTTTAGCTTGAAGTTTTGACACGCAGGCACTTTGAGTTTGACTGTGTCTTGACTAAAGATGCTTGATCTGGTTCTAATACCCTGTTTAATTCTTGGTCATCCCATTCTCTGTGAATGTGATCCTAGTCTAAGTTTTCTGCCCTCTCCATGCAAGTTAAAGTGCTCCTTATCTTTCCTGTCTGCTGGAGGAAGATGTAAAAAAAATTACTTTTCAGTAATTTGGATAATGAAAGTTATTTCTAAGCTTTTCTATGAGAATGTGTTGATAGCCAGATTCCATCAATGGATGTCCGACGTTGTGGAAGACTTCTTCATCCATGAAGGCCAAAAATGAATAATGACTTCATTACTCATCCATTACCGTCTACCTCAGTGACGTGAAATAACTTTGCATGCTAGTTTTCACAACTTGATACAAATGTTATTCTAGATAAGATTCTGTGATTGAAAATGTTACTTACATTTCCTTTCTAATGTTTATTATTTATGATCTCTAATGTTGCATAGAAAGAAACCTTTGCCTTATACCTGAACAGGAGCAAGTGAGACTGTGGAGACTAACTAAAAGTGGAATAGACTTAAAATTCCCTCTAACATTTTATGAAGTTATTGTGTGACAAATGCAATAGGCATGTGTGACAATGTATGGAATGGGAAATTATTTTTAGTGACAAAAAACATCCTGCTTAGAAAAGGATAGCTCCATGACATACACAAATGTATGTGAACGGGTGGTTCCTCTTCCTAATCTTCTTGGCTTCAAAATATGAAATATATACTTACATAAGTATATAAAATATAATTTTCAAAATAGTTCTATGTGCTTGATTGAAACGCTGGGCATGACTTAGAAGCATCCAATAGAGGTCATAATTCCAGTGGAGAAGGAAATAGAATAACTCATCTTCTAATTTAAATGTTCCTGCATCTTCACTTCTGTTGTGTTGTCTCAGGACTGTGTCTAAAATAGCATTTCTTAAGTTCTCATGTTTCATGCAAGCTGTCTTATCCTAAATTTATTTTTGGTCAATTTGGCAAATGTGTATTGCTGTATTTGTACTGTCCTATACAGGTGTTTGTGGTTTCTCTGTATATTTAAAAGAAACACTTATACTTACATATACTTAGTTATATTGCTTTGCAATGCTTACACTCTGTTAGTTTATGCTGATATTTCTGTTGAAATGTTTTGTGCAAATGTAAGCCACTAGTCTATCTGTAGATTTGAAGCTGAAAACCACATAACAGATTTGAAAGCAGTGTGGAAAATGCAATAATCATGCATCCTTGGTAGCTTTAACTGCATTTTTTTAGCCCACCTCTGCAGAGAATTAAAATAATAATATTCTATATTATTGTTTTAAATAATATAATAATTTAGAGTGACTTTCAGAAATATTTTCATTCATTGCCCAGACACATTATGTCTACTTAAAGATTGAGATAAACAAAGTGTTTTCGTTATTTTATAACTGTGTCTTATTTTAAGAATGCCTGTGGCTAGCTATCAGCAGGATCACTGAAACTTTCATTTTAGCAGCTGCTACAAAAGCATGATCGTTTAAAAAAACAACTGTTCCTAAAAAGCTTTCACATAGAAGTATATTGGTTGTATTTATATAATTGCTCTTGGCATCAGCTTAAGTGAACTTAAGTAAAAGTTTGTCCATAAAATTATCTCACTTTCTCAATCCACTTGAACTTTGATCTGTTCTGGCACAATGTTCTAAAGCTGGTACAGATGCTTTGTGATTGAAGTTTGTAATCCCAAATGGGATTACACCACCTTCTTCTGATTCAGAATTTCCTGCTGTTGCAATATGTGTTGTTTCACAGAAATGAGGAGTAATTCCCTCTCATTGGCTCATGTTGAGATTGCTGTCAGGGAACAGCATTAGTGAAGTATTCCTTCACTGCTAAAGACAAGACATCACTTCTATTGTAAACTCTCTTCTCCTTCAACAAGAAAAAAATTGTTTTTAATAATTCATTTAATCTTGAAGCTCTGTTTCCCAGGAGTGGGAATTTTTGCTCTTTTCCCCTCTTCTTTTTGAAAAATTGTTGTTGTTGTTGTTATTATTTGCAAATTCCTTATTGAGTGGACAGTAATGAGTCAGCTTTAGTCAGCTGCAAGTCATGGTCTTGTTTGAGCTCTGTCCTCTATAGGCAGGTTGCGTGTGTGTGTGTGTGTGTGCTTAGTCCTCCCTTAGAAGAAAACAAAAAGAGCAAGGAGTACTGCAGAGAGCACTTCTTTTCTGGTCTCATTTCAGAGAGGTTTCTACCTCCAAATCTGGCATGGTTTTTCTTAGATTATCTTGTTTCAAGCCACGTTGCTATTGTAGCAAAGGCTTGGAAAACATGCTGTTTGCAGGCTTTTCACACTGGGCCTGAAAGGATCATGATATTAAATTGCAGGGTTACCTGCTGAGTAAACCTGAGGCTTTTACACAGGGGGGCCTGCCATCCAAATTTAAGCACTTTTGAAGGACAGGAGGTTTTGGAATAAGGGCTGCACATGTCTGCCTGCTACCAAGGAAATCAGTTTGTGCTGGAAAGCAAGCACATGTTGAGTTAGGGCTAGGTAAGCAGAAAAGAGAATTGGAACACCTGAGAAGGAAAGAGTAAGCTGCTCTTCAGATTTTGATCACAAGCTTTTTCAGCTTCTAAGGCATCACATTTGCATTATTTATAAACATTTCATAGTGTATTTTCTAAATTTAAAGAGTTTTGGTGCATTCTGGTTGGACATATGCCAATACAGTATATATGACTAGTAATTTGTCATGGCCCTTGTTTAATGCAAAGGGGACTTTTAGTTGTGCTACCTGAGTTCGTATTTGGAGCACTCCATTCCCATGGTCTGTTTGTGCATTATTTTTAATAACCAGTGAAAACTTACTAAGATTTTTCTCATTTGAAGGAGAAAATAAAAGTTTTGATAGTTGGGCCCTAAGTTTTTCCTTGCAATGTTAGCTGCACACTTGATAGCATAGACTCTCACTCTTCAGGGGTGATAATAAGAAAAAGTCACTATGTTCTTGTCATCAGTGCTAGAGTAGCTGTCCTGCGATGTATGAAAGCTGAGATGACATGCCAGAAGATCCTCATCTCTTAGGGAGAAAAATGTAGCAGGAGGAATTAGTATTTTTTCACCTTTTTCAGAAGCACACAACTCTGAGAGCTGATTGACATCAGCTGACCAGGGAGTTGGAAGCATCCCTTCATGTATGGCCAGTGCTGGCCAGGACACAGACAGATGTTCCAGGGTCTCCAGTTTTTCCTCAGTGCTGAGTTGTCATAGGTTGAATGCTTCCACTTCCACCCTTTCCCAAGGGCATTCTTTACTGGTACCAGTTCTTCAAAGACTCCTGGGGCAATGCAGTGGCTCCCTGCTCTTGTTTTTGTCCTACTGCATCATTTTCCCACACTGCCTGCTTGGCTCAGAGTTCTTGTCCTGCCTTGATCTCTCCATGGCAATCATAGATGCATCAGCCCATCAGCTTCAGGTCCAATTAGGGAACTCTCTCACTTCTGGTATCGGTCTGGTGCCGCTTGTTGACACTGGAAGAGTTCAGATCTGAAAGCGGGTGTTTCTGGAGATATATGTGCTGCAGCCACTGTACTCTACTGTAGCCACAAAACTTTCTTTGCAGAAAACCCATCTGGGGCTTGCTACCATGTCATTTTTAATTTAAAATATCCTTATGACTAATGGAACTATAAAATACCTTGTCACTGTTGTAGCACATAGGGGATCCAGTAATAAATTAGAGGTCCTCTGTGGCAAGGACCATAGATATGTAATAAAACAACCACCTCTGTCTGGGAACACTTCAGTCTAAGTTCATATTTCTTCCTTATGCAACCAAAAATAGGGTTAGTGAAATTTCCTGTCTAAGGGCTTTAACAGCTGGAATATAAAAGAAAATTTCACCATTCTGCAGTGTAGTAGTCCTGTATCTCTGGAAAGTATGTACTTTGGTAATGTTCAAGACAAAACTTTTCATTTAAACATTTCTCACAGCATATCTAGTTTGATTTACGCAGAGGTTTGAAGCAGTAGGATGCATTTGGTCATTCCAAATTTATATTCAGTGACTAGAGAAAAATGTTCTAGTTTTATTTGAAATGTTTCTGTCCTCCTGTTCTAAACTAAAAGGCCAAATTTATGACAAAATCATTAAAATGCATAAATGCTGAACTGACTTTTCTGATTCAATGTTTTCATGTATATATGTCTTCTTATAATTGCTTCTCCAGATTGTATTGGTCAGTGGACATCTGGACAGCTGGGATGTTGGGCAGGGAGCTATGGATGATGGTGGTGGAGCATTTATATCATGGGAAGCATTATCACTCATTAAGGATCTGGGTAAATATTTAATTTTAAAATATTTTTAATGCATTACATTTCCAGGCCATTTTTTATGTTGTCTAAGCTGGATTTTCTATTTTATACATTCATCTGAGCACAAATATTCATATTTAGCATAAATATTTTGCAATTTTGTGTGTTAAACTCCTCCTGTAATCACAGGGGTTATCCAAAAGCAACACATCAGTCAATGATCTAGAAACTGCTTTGAGCCTGCATGGTCACCATCATCATAGAGTTTGAGTTTACTGTAAGGTATAACATCTAGGTACCTTGTAAGGAAGTCGCTCCTTTTCATTGTGTTTTAATGGGTTTCTCCCTATTAATGAAGATGAATCTTCATGGAGTCACAGATAGCCTTCTGATACTCATAGAATCATAGAATGGTTTGGGTTGGAAAGGACCACTAGAGGTCAGCTCGTCCGACCCTTCCTGTAATGAGTTGGAACATCTTCAACTAGATGTTGTTGCTGAGAGCCTTGTTCAACCTGACCTTGAAGGTTGCTAGTGATGGGACATCTACCACCTTCCCGGGCAACCTATTCCAGTGTTTCACCACCTTGTAAAAAATTGCTATTTTAAATCCAGTTACATTAAAATGGTTACCCCTTCTCCTGTTGCAACAAGGCCCTACTAAAAAGCATCGTTCTTATAAGTCCCCTTTAAGTATTGAAAGTCTGCAATAAGGTCTTCCTGGAGCCTTCTGTTCTCCAGACTGAACAACCCCAACTCTCTCAGCCTTTCCTCATAGGACAGGTGCTCCAGCTCTCTGATGGTTTTTGTGGCCCTCCTCTGGATGCACTCCCAACAGGTCCATGTCCTTTCTGACCCAAGGACTCCAGAACTGGACGCAGCACTCCATGTGGGGTCTCACCAGAGGAGAGTAGAGGGGCAGAATGACCTCCTTCAACCTCCTGACCACGCTTCTTTTGATACAGCCCAGGATACAGTTGGCTTTCTGGGCTGCAAGTGCACATTGCAGGCTTAGATCCAGCTTTTCATCCCCCAGTACCCCCAAGTCCTTCTCCACAGGGTTGCTCTCAATCCCTTTATCCTCCTGTCTGTATTGATACTGGGGGGTTGCACTGACCCTGGTGCAGGATCTTGCACTTGACTTTGTTGAACCTTGTGAGGTTCACGTGGGCCCACTTCTTGAGTTTGTCCAGTTCCCTCTGGATGGCATCCCATCCCGCAGATGTCTCAGCTGCATCGCTCAGATTGGTGTCATCTGCAAACTTGCTGAGGGTGCACTTAATTTCACTGTCCATGTCATTGATGAAGATACCAAACAGCACTGGTCCCAGTACGGACCGCTGAGGGTCACCACTTGTCACCAATCTCCATCTAGGCATCAGCTGTTGACCACTCCCCTCTCTCTGGATGCAACCATCCAACGAGTTCCTCATCCACTGATCAGTCGATCAAATCAGTATCTCTCCAATTTAGAGGGAGCTATGGTTGCACACTCATCTGCCTGTGTTCTGCAGACACCCAGCCTCTCAGAGCTTGGTGTGGTGTCCTGCTGTTCCAAGTCTCCTGTGCCTCATCTGATTTCTAGTCTCCAAACTGCAAATTCCAGTCTTACTGCTTGCTCTGTAGTTTTTTGCTGGTTTTACTTCCATATGGGCTTTTGTCACTTTAAACTAGTTTAAAACAAACTTCTTAGAATGACAAGTTGATATCCAAGGATGCTTTTCTCCCTTCATCAGATGGAATCTATTTTTCTTCATCATTACTTTTTTTCCATAACTGTAACCTGTGGTCAAGAGGAATGCATCACTTATTAATTGAAAACTAAAATCAGCTGCTGCTCCTGCTCTTAGCTTTGGCAGAGTTTAAATACCAAACTAGCCTTCCCTGCTTCTCATCAAAGGGATTTGTGCACTTGAACAATCTCAGTGTTTCTTGAAGAGCTCTTTGTAGACAAACTCTGTTACATGGTTAGCCACTCTCATACTGCCGTGGTGAGCATCAGACATTCCTGTGAATTCCTATTCTTTTATTTTGCATTATTTAAACCTCTTACTTCTCATTTTCCCAGCCTTGGAATGATTGGAAGATTATTGTCTTCTACAGGAGAATCCAGGTCTACTCCTTTTAGGGGTTTTTAATATCTTTTATGATTCTCGGAAAATTGTCTATGCTCCCTCCACCTTCAGAAAAAAAAATTATGCTTCTGTGTTGGCTGATTCTATTCCATTCAGAATAAACTGGTTTGCGTCTCTTGAGGGCAAGTTCATGGTGGCATCATATAATTCTTATTCACTAGGTTTCCCTTCATGCATGACTGAAATCCATCACTCTCCTCCGCTTGTTCAAATATTTGGTTTCCTCTTGTAGTAGCCTGTGTGTTTGCTGTACGACCTGTAGTGAAATGCTGTTTTCTCAGCTGGGAAATGCTGGAGCCTTTGCTGATGGCCAGTTTGTTCTGGCCAGCTCCTGTGTTCAGCTCTTCATGTTATACCAGTGTTCTGCAGGAACCTAAGTTTGGGAGAGGACTTCTGGGTCATCACATTTAAGCTGTAAATAACCATGGGGAATAGAGCCTTTCATAAACTCTCTTCCATAGCATATTGGGTAATGCAGATTTAATATCTTATGGTGCACATAAAAATCTGTCAAAAAGGACAGCAAAAAAACAGATGTGGAGATTGTGTGAGAAACGAATTAATGAGTTTTGTTTAAAAACAATTCCATAGATTGTGTTTTGAGTGAGCATTACATTTTGAACTGTGGAGACTTGGTTTAATATCCTTTTGGACCCTGATAAATTTGGTCTCAGATTAGTCCACCAAATACATTTGGCATGGGGATAAACCAACTCAACTGGCTTGTTTGTATGCACGTGTAGAAATTTTTTACTGTATACTGGGAGTCTGAAAGCCATAAAAACTGTGTCTGTGTTTCCCAGAGTATAATTGATCTTACAGCTGTGGTGATATTATCTTAAAGCTGAAGCAAACATTCTGAAATATGAATTCTAGAATGCGAAGTTTGGATGTGAGAAATACTGCCAGTACTTCTGCCATGCACTGTTGGTTCCAAGAAAACAAGATATTACTACTCTATTTAAGTAGGTTTTTTTAGTGATGATCTAATAGCTCTTCATCATGGTGTCACTGTGACCCCTGGACATGGCTGGTGGGCACAAGTTATGGCTGTTAATTTGGACTTTGATAATTCCATGTAGTATTTGAGAAATTATTATAGATTAAATACCGTTCCATACTTTCAAAATAGCCTCCTCCCCAAACCATTTAATAGCTATTGGCTTAGGACCTGAATCTTCAGTGTTAGCTTTTATTTTTCTAATTGAGCTGGCAGTTTCTGTACAATATTGATATCTTTTTTTCTTTCTGGTGTTCTTATAGATATTCAGACATTGTAATAATTATATGTTTCCTATAAGGACAGGTAACAGTAGCACAATCAGAAGTAGTTTTACACTGTCTACAACACTTCAAACTTTTGATAGAACTTTTTTTTTCCATTTTACTTCTTGACTTCACATGAATGTTGTTTCTTTTTGAGAGAAAGAGAACTACATGAAGGCCAGACTGAACTGAAATAACTTTGTATTGTATTACGAGAGAGTAGAATAATAAGATTTAATGAATGTAAAGTCCTGTGTATATATTTCCAAAGAGTAGTGCCTTAAAAACATAGGACCAGATTGTGAACTACTATAGTTTCTGAATACTGTTTAGGGCTGTAACAATTCAGTTACACCTGGAAAGTAGAAAGACTAAAAAGTGGAAGTTTCAAGTTTGTCTGAATACATTGCTTCTGACAGCTGTAACGTTTCTCTGCCCATCTCTCACACCAGGGTGATGGGAAGGGAGCACCTGCTGCTGCTGCCATTCTCTCTCCACCTTACCAAGGGAGGAAGCACCAACAGCAAATTCATAGCAAATGCCAACTTTTAGATGGTTACATTTCAGCAAGCTGAATCTTGCTCCATGTGGCTTTCCCACAGCCACCCTGTGCAGAAAACTGAACTCCATCTCTTCTGTACAGCTGCAGCTTCTCTCTCAGAGCATCCCCTCCAGCAATCCGCAGTTAAAGGTCAGCACTGGCTTCTGCACCTGTTGGTACCAGCAGTCGTCATAGATACCTCTGGACCTGAGTAAACAGAAGTGTTTTCCTTAGTGCACCTGTATCAGCTCTACTCTTACAGTTGCTTGCTTTGCCAGTAGCTAGTCTCAGAACAATTCACCAACCAGGGTCCCTGTTGACAAATGTTACCCAAAGGGGTCTTTTCTCCTTGCTAACACTGAAGTTTAAGGAAATACAAAGGAAAGAAAACCAGTATTTTTTTCCTGGAACTCTTGAAGCTTACATGTGCTGCTGATTGGCAAGATCTCTGGCAAGCTGCTTTGTGTCTTACATGCTTGAAAAACTAAAAACTGGAAGTTTTTCCACATAAGTTGTTTCTGTGCAGAAAGAGGAAAGTTTCAGCCATTTATTGCTTTTTATTCCTTTTTCTGGGAACAAAGATAATCTTTAGAGTTGCTGAGGCAGTTAGTGAGCTGGTCTGAACTGGTAAACTCCCTCTCCTTCAGTGGAGCTGAGGCTGTTGTGATTAGCTGAGGTTTTCTGATGCCTAAGAAATTGCCCTTCATAACTGCAGGCAGGGTGTCTGAGGCAATAAGCTTGTGCAATGTGCCGTTTGCCTGCAGTCAGGTCTGGCAGCTGCCACCCTCCCCAGGCTTCTGCAGATTTTAACCTTTTGAACAATTTTAACTGAATTTGATAGAGGCATAGAAATATTTAGAATATGAAGTTCTGATATGTTCTTTGCAAATGAGTGAATGAGGAGAGATAAGGGAGTGTATTTATGTCCCAGCTGAGGGAAAGGCAGGAGGAAACTCTGCTCTTATCCATTCCTGATGATGATGCATGCCTGGTTAATTAGCACACATGTAGATTTGGTGTAGGCACCACAGCCTCTTTCTTGATAGTTAGCAAATATTGCTATGGTGGTAGTGAGAGTGTTGTTTGGGGTAATTTAGAGGTGATGGGAAGGCACTGGGACTGTTTTAGGGATGAAGGGCTGAAGGGTTCCTGTCTTTAAGCTGAGGGAATCCGTGCGGTGTTGCATGAGCTGTGATGTGGTGTGAATGCATTTGGAAGCTGTAGGAGAGACAGCACTCAAGCAAATTGGGGTTTTTAAGTTTTGCAGAACAACAGGTGTGTTGCTAATTACAGTCTAGAAACCTCAAATCCAACTTGTTTTCAGGTTGCATTTATAATTCTCCAATTTAACGTTTGTTAGTTTAAGTGCAAAGAAAGGTGTCTCTGGAGATGGCCAATGTCATTTGCCTCAGCATTTTCATGTTAGTGTGGTTAATGCTCTGATGTAATTTGAAATACAGTTTCTCTTGTTCCCATGTTGCCTGAGATTTATAAAAGAAGCTGCCTTTCCAGGTGAGGTAAAAGGTTAGTTAAGCAGCTACTCATAAAAAATAACCATAAAATTGCCCCAAATTTATTTTGGTCCCGCGTTTTGCCTTCAGTTGGCTGTACAGGTTGGATGCACAGCCTGTGGGACGCAATCCTGTGCTGGATGCTGGTTGCCAGTTTCTGTGAAGGGAATATTTATATTTCTCTCCCACTATTTCAAATTTGTTGCTGCTACTGTGCCAGTCTTGCTCAGGACTAATATTTCTGTACAGTGTATTTGAGCAAGAAGCAGGTAGTAGGTGTCCCATGATTTCAGGTCTTTAGCCAGTGCTGCCTCTTTGCTTCTAATCCAGCTGTGTTCCTGTTATCGCTTGGTTTAGGGGCATTTTCCAGCCGTGGCCATGCTCCCACCTCAGGGAGTGCCCAGACAAAACCACCTCATGCTCCAGCGCTAGAAATGCAGGACTTCTGTCCTTAAAGAGAGCTTGAGGGAACTGAATAATGACAATAACAGAGAGGCCTTTAGAAGGTGGCCATATGGCAGTGTCAGCTTTCCAACCATAACATTTTATGTCTCCTAACTACAATAGAGACCCCGCTAGAGTTAGAG
Organism: Mesitornis unicolor; assembly: GCF_000695765.1. Classification (NCBI taxonomy): domain Eukaryota; kingdom Metazoa; phylum Chordata; class Aves; order Mesitornithiformes; family Mesitornithidae; genus Mesitornis; species Mesitornis unicolor. The sequence continues at coordinate 97,621 of NW_010168422.1, forward strand.
ATGCAGTCTGTTTTGATGGATGAATTTCACTGCTTTCTTCTGAAAAACTTCAGACATGATGACTGTTGTGTCTCTTAATTAAAACAGCTGGAGCATTTTTCTTCCTTCCTGTTAAGAAGAGAAGCTGATGAGGTGTGCTACTTGATACTACAGTCTAGATTATTTTCAGTCTCATCTCTGCTAACACAGGAGGAGTCAAATAGTCAACAGACTATTTGTCAGTATAGACTTGAGGAAAGGCAGCACTCCAAAGACCACTATAGTGATGGATTGTGGTATGGAGTAAACGTTTCCCTGCTTTTGCTGTTGTCTCATGTGCAATGAGCTCATGTTCGGTCATGTCTGCGTGCCACAGTAGACCAGGAAGTCTCCTGCACAGACTGTGTCTCGAAGTGCTTCTGGGAATCCTGGTTCTTCCATGTTAAAAAAATATTTGTTATGGGGAGCTGCCAGCGCCAGCGAATACGAGGAGTCACGGAGGAAAAGGACACGTTTTCCTTTTCTGCACCCAGGGCAGGATGCATGGTGCCATCGCTCCTGGAGCAGCCCAAGAAAGGAAGGATGATTGTTGACAGAGTCTAATTCCAGCCATCACACCTTTTACACGGCTTTCCTGCATTCCTAAACTATGATCTATAGGCACATGAGGAAGGGAGAAATATATGGTGATAGGTGCTACGCATAGTTGCTCCTTTTCCTCTCTTTGGCAGCATTGTGGGGAAATGGAGTTTCATGAGTCAACTTTCCTATAGATGTAGACACGGATCTGGGACAACCATATTTCCGTTTTGTAGGACAAATGCACAGAAAAGTGCAGAAATGTTTTTAAAACAATGCACATAAGACTTTTAAGGTACTACCTGAATTACATTTTATGTAACTCATAAGGAGTTTATTAGACAGGTTTTTTCCCTTTAAAACGTATTTAAAATTGAAATGGTAACTCTCATCTAAATTGTACCCATAACTATTGTGACTGGAAAACCATAAACCAGATTTTTTTATGCTGTTCACTGTAGTCTTTGTATGAAGCTACATTTCTTGAGTCCAAATTCACTGGCTAATATATGAGGACTAAAGATATTTTATTTAAAAAATGATCACTGGAGTAATTCTTTTTCTTCTAGTTTAATTGAAGTCATATAACTGCAATTTTAACCTGCTTGCCAAAAATCTTGTTAAATGTTTTTCTGAATTTCCTATAGCTGTGGTGGTATAGTTGTTTGCTGTCTAGGAGATATGTTGTGAAACACGATTAAATGACTGCTTTTACTGTAGGAGTTGTTTGTTGTTTTGTTGTTTTTTTTTAAATTAAATATGCCTGATATTAACTCCTTGTTCTTACATTCTTTCCACTTCCCCAAAGTTGCATATTTTATTCCAACCTTCACTTTTTGCAGATCTATTAGATCTACTTGTCATGAACTGTGTATGCTGTTACTCTACCAACTGCATTTATTCCTTCACTTCAACATTTGGTTGCATGCATATTTGGCAAATACTTAAATCTTCAATTTCCATACTAGATTGGCATAGCAGAGGGGTGACTGCAGGTGTACAAAGTTGTTAATCTGGCAGTAAATGTAGGCCTCCATACTCATGTTTTTCTTTCTCCTGTGGACTGATGCTTACCCAGGAAATTCAATATAAAATGTGTGCTTTGTTTGTCTATAAAAAACTTAAAAACCTGTTGATGGAGTCTGTTGTGACTTTTTTCAAATCTGTAACCTAGCTGACATGGTGAAATGCTTAAATCCTTCCCAGATGAAGTCAGAGCCTCTTGTCCTTACTGTCTGGTTTTTTTAAGGTATATATTTTCACTATGGGAAGACATGTGTGGATGGTGCATTTTCTGACTCATCAGCTCTGAGGACAGCATAATGGACTGGGTCTTTGTCCCATCCAAAGAGTGGGACAACAGAGCCTGCACTCAGGTCAAACCATGGTTGATGTTTATAGTCCCAGAGAACGAGGGAGCAGGGCCCTGCATTGCCTTTTCTGCTCCACAATTTGAAGAGATCTTCCAATATCTTTAAGGAAGGAGGTTTTACTGAAGAGGAATAAGATGTATGTTAAAGGTGGACAGTGTCTTCTTCCTTTTGAAGGGCTTGGAGAACATGACAACAGGATCAGAGCAGGGCAGTGGGTGAAAGAGTGCTTTGTTGACTGGGTGCTTTGTTCTTTTACACTGAAACAGGCAAGCAATGGGTTTCCTTTTCTGTTTTTTTGTAGACATGACTTGTATTGACTTCACAACCCTACACTAACCAGTTCTTTGTTTAAAACCCTGTATGCATAACAGTGCAGTGCTTGGATCCACTGCTTGTCAGCGCCTCTCATCTGAACCCTCCCTGAGCTGTGCTGCTCAGTGGCAAGGAAGTGGCCCCAGAGAAACACTTGCTCTGGCAGTATTGCTGCCCAGGTCGATTGCAGCCCATCACACCAGGCTCTGAGCTGCCCTTCCTCTTCTCCCCTCGTCTGCCCAGTCAAAAGGCTTAATGCATGTTATTTTTAGTTACCAGACTTGCAAATCATTCACAGCTTTTCCCTCCATTCTTCTATATCCAACTCCTTCCTTGACATTTCCTTGTGGATATTCCATTGCTTTCTTAAAATAAATCTACCTAAACCCCCTGATGTTTCTCACCTCTGCTCTTCTGTAAATCTGGCCTTCCTATTCTGTCGGAAACTCATCAGTCTCCCTAAAACCAGAAAAAAAATATTGCTGCATTGCCCAGCTTGGATCCTGCCTCTGCTTTCATTTCCCACTCTCCAGCCCCTGTCTTGGTCTGTTTTCTGACGTCTTCTTCCTGCAATCCCACGTCTCTTCTCCAGGAGACCTCCTTCTCTTTACTCCAGACCTTCAAGGCTCACAGGTTTAGTCACTTCCCAGTGCTATCTTGTCCAAGGACCTCATCCTCAGTGCTCCAAACACAGCCCCTATCAACAGGGAAAAATCACACAAATTGCATTGCATTAGACTGGTTTAAGAAGAAAATAAAAGCAGTTTCCCAAGCAAAAAAGCTCTTTCCTCTGTCTAATTTGAACTTAACCAGAGAATTACAAATATATCATAATTTAAGTAATACTAGAAGTATTATAATGGTTGGACTTGATGATCTTAAGGGTCTTTTCCAACCTATATGATTCTATGCTGTAAAGTGTTTTGGTTTTTTAAGGTGTGCTCTGTCTTTTTGAAGTTTGTAACTTTAATACCCTTAAGATTTTTCTCCCTTAAAATGTTCTCACTCAAAGTAAAAATATTTCTTTTTAAATAAATGTCTAACTAGACAGACAGTTTTATGCACACATAGTGAGATCAGTTGTCTGAATCGTGGAAGATTGTATTTCTAATAACAGAATGAAAGCCAAAATCCTACTGGTTTAAAATGAAAACTTCTTCTTGGTCTCCAGAGGAAAATATCTGGACACCTTCAATTAATTGCATTATTACTGTAGTTTATTGGTATATGTTTCTTCTTTGAAATTAGCCAGAGAAGCAGGATGCTAAGTGGAAAAGCCTTTTTCTTAAGACAGAGCTTGTCCATGCTGCAGAATATAGAAATTAGGTAATATTCTCTAAAATACTTGGGAACATTGAAATCTTCCTGTCTTCTATTTCAAAAGCTATCAGAACCTTGTCAGAAAAGCAATATAAGTGAGTAGCAAATATTAGGACTTTATGCATACTCAGTTTATTCGGGCCTTAGTTTATTAGGATCTCTAGCAGAGGCCAAAACTGTGCAGTGTGGGCTCTTACTGTGGAAATACTATGGAAGATTGCTACACCAAAGCTGTGTACAGTCTATTGCAAAGAAAGAAAAGGGACTTCAAAAGTTATTGTGTGTTGGTGAAAGTGACCTTATTTGGTAGTTTACTTGAGGTCTAGGTCAGAATAGGGAATCACAGAATCACAGAATCACACAGA
>NW_010168423.1:0-5223 GCF_000695765.1 Mesitornis unicolor
AAAGCCAAGCAAGGTTCTTTCATCACCAGTCATAAAGATGCTGTAAGTCAAATTGTCCCCTCAGGCTATATTTTGACAATTTAGTAAATCGAGCTTTGGGAACTTTCTACCAGATCGAGAACTCTGTCACCTCAAAATGCAAAGCATAGATCCATTATCAATTCATTCTTCTGATACGGTTTTAAAAATATATTTTGATGTGCTGACTTTTACCATCAAACTCCATGCCTTATCTGATATGTCTTGGTCCCCACTGCTAACATTAACACATACAAGAGCTGACAGAAATGTGATCTCATGCCCTCACATGATCCAGATGAAATTTGCACTGTGGAGACTGCACTCAGTTAGAGCAATCTGTTAATGTCATTGCTGATCAAGCAGCATCAGTTACTCCCCAGCATTTTCTTGCCTTCCTATTCTGCCCTTATTACTTAGGTCTACAAGGGCAGGTGGCAGTGACATCAGGAAGAGCAAAATTTGATTTGTGCTCAGAATGGGATGAGAACATGTGTCGGATCTTGTACATGTGTATCAACACTTCCAGTTCAGTGAGATGTGTTGAGAAGAGTGAAAAAAGCTAAGACTTGATTCTTGCACAAAATAACGCCAGAGTGGTACAGGAAAAGTACATGGGCACATCCCTCTTTGCCTTAACTCTAGAGAAGCTAATGAACAGGCAAGGCTTCAGAGTTTTGATTTGAGGATAAGAAACTTTGTCTAAAATTCTTTTTGTTTTCTGCCCTCCTCCCCTTTGCTTTTCTGTGTTGTGTGATGAATGTATCATGTCCAGATTTTGCAACTGTAGCTTTGTGCTTAAAAGCCACATTGACAGAATGAATGCCTTTACTAAATTAAATTTCAGAATTCTTCCAAGGAGTTTGTAGTTTGAAAAGAGAAAGCTGCTTGAAAGTTGTCAAGTTTAGAAATGTTGTGTACTTGAACCTCTATGATTTTCTTGATCTTGATGGGCCAAGATGATTCTCAATCACAGAATCACAGAATCACAGAACGTTAGGGATTGGAAGGGACCTCAAAAGATCATCCAGTCCAATCCCCCTGCCGGAGCAGGAACACCCAGATGAGGTTACACACGAAGGCGTCCAGGCGGGTTTTGAATGTCTCCAGAGAAGGAGACTCCACAACCTCTCTGGGCAGCCTGGTCCAGTGCTCTGTTACCCTCACTGAGAAGAAGTTTCTTCTCAAATTTAAGTGGAACCTCCTGTGTTCCAGTTTGTGTCCGTTACCCCTTGTCTTATCATTGTTTGTCACCGAGAAGAGCCTGGCTCCATCCTCGTGACACTCACCCTTTATATATTTATAAACATGAATGAGATCTCCCCTCAGTCTCCTCTTCTGCAAACTAAAGAGACCCAGCTCCCTCAGCCTTTCTGCATAAGGGAGATGCTCCACTCCCTTGATCATCTTTGTAGCCCTACGTTGAACTCTCTCCAGCAGTTCCCTGTCTGATTCTCAATCTGATGATCTTGGTCTCCTGGAAAGAAGAATAGAGGAAGAGGAGGGAAGAACATGACAGTGAGAATGTTGATACTGCTATGGTTAAAACCTGTTGTTTGTGGGAGTTTTGAGAAGTTTTTGGTTTGTTTTCCTTCTCTCTCTGTCCTAATTAATTTTATGGGATATCCCTAGGGACATAATTTATATGACAAATGAATTACATTAAAGGTTGCTGTCATAGTATGAAACCCCTTGTTTATGGTAAATTTAATACGTTTCCATATTCTTTCCCTTTATAAATAGTGATCTACCAGTGATAGTTTGTTTTCACTGTTTTTCAGAGAATTTGCATGCAGTGACTAAGTATTAAAAATGCTAAAAAGTATAAATTGAAAAAAGGAGAAACATTATTTTATTTCAGCTGTGGTTAGAAAAAAGCTTCTGAAGTGGCACTAGCTGAGAGGAAAGGCTCTTTCCTTTGATTTTTTATTCTTTAGAAACAGATTTATGCAGACAATGGAGTCAAATAATACCTAATATATGAGTCTACTCACCAGATCTCAGCTTACTGTAAGGAAAAAACATTAGAACTCCAGAGGGGAGTTTTAGGAAGGAAAAGCACACACCATTTTCATTGCTGTGTTCAGGTCTGTCCCATCTGCAGTGCTTGTATTAGCGAAGCTGTTTAACCTTTTGACACCCACGGATCTTTGTGCTATCTTTCCATGAAGCCTCTTTTTTCTATCCATGCAACCTACTGGCTTCAGTGAGACAATATACACGTTAAGGCGTTTACCTTGGGCTTCCAAGGCTGCACACGCTTTTCTGAAGGATTAAAGAGACACGCAGGATAATTGCTGCTCCTCGTAAAAGCCGTAGGCGTTTTACTACCAACAAGAGCAGGAGCAAGTTTACTGCAATTTCGGGCCAATATACAAGTTTGGGATTTATTTTGACTCAAAAATTTTCCAGAAGTGTTGCAGCTAGGTGCTTATTCCTCAGGTCGGATAGTGTCACTGAGTGTCCTTTTCCACAGAGAATGAAATGCAGAAAAGAGCTTAAATGGGGAAGTACAGTGCATCTTGAACAATTTTTGTTTTGATTAGATGGAATAATCCAAGAGAGCTTCTTTTGTAAAAATGTACTAACCGTAGTAAAACATCAGCATTTAGTTCTGCAGAATATCCAAGCTGATCCTTAAAAACTAATCTTGTGCTGCAGTGCTGCGCTGATGTGGAGCGCCTGTGCCCTGGCACAGGGTTTTTGACCAAACCATGGCCAGGTCTCAGTGGCTCACCCACACCCTGAGCAGAGTTTGGAGAGGATCTTTTGTTAACTGTGAGGAACTGCCTAGCTGGTAAATTTACCTGAGGGGATGACAGCAGGGAAAAGGTGTTGTGCAGGGAGCTTATTTTGAAACACTGGATGCACTTTTTTTAGTTTTCTATTTCTGTCCTGTGTTCCCTGCTTTTCTAAAGGACTCTGAAGTAATTTCAAAATTGAATGGATTCATTAGCAGTTTTGTGGCCCCCATGAATAGAATAAAGCCTGACTCTGTCTCACTTTTTCTTCTGGTGCTTAACAGTCTTATGGTATTTTAAAAATCTTCCTCCTGCGTCAAGACAGCATATTTCTTTAGTTAAAGATAAGGTTCAGAGGCAAATATAAAATAGTTAGTTATGTTAGGTCTGCACTAACTCTGACTTTTTTTTTCTGAGTTGGTAAGTTATTTTCCTTCCTTTAGATGGATTATAGAGAACGTGGCGTTGTCCTACAGTACCCAGCTTCAGTTTTAAAATGGATCAAGTTCAGGTTCTGACATACTTGGCAGAATACCATCGTTCTTCTACCCCTTCCTCAATCTGGGCCATAATTGTGGATATCCTGTGGACTGCAGCCCAGAGACTGCCCGTACTGGGAGCATACGGAAGGGAAGAGACGATGGCAATAGCTTTGTAGCTTGACCTGACATTTGCATTGTTTCTCAATTGCTAAGTGTGATGAGGGGAGCAGAGGGTTTGGAGGAACAATCTTCCCTACCTGACTCAGATTTTATTACTAGATGCTGTTTGCACTTAAAAAAATACAAATAAGGGGTATTTAAAATAAAAAGAAAGCAAATAGATGAAGTTGTATTCTGTGTAATTCCACTGCTTATGATGAAGTTGCACTGGGGAGAGATATTAACCCCATAAAATCCCTGGGTTACAAACAGTCTTATGACAGACCTCAGCTTATGTCAAGCCCTCAGCTTTGGAAACATAGCAATTCCTCTGTAGTAAGATTGCAAATGAGCACCCATTTGGAGATTGCCAACATTATCACAGTTTGTCAGGTTGATCTCACAGCTCACAAAGTGCTGTAAGAGATTGCTTTACAAGTTCTGAAAGATCAGAGTGTTGAAGTATGTGACACTGGAACGATGCTTTGATTCCTGGCTTTGTCAGTCAGCCAGACAAATAAATAATAGCCACTGTTTTTATTACTGTAAAGCATAACAGGTAATGAAATGTATAGAGAAACAATTTTTTCTCGCGGCTACACAGAGCACAGAAATGTAGGCTAAACACAAATGGGATATGTTGATGTCAAATCCTTTGAACAGGTGGTTGTATACCTGCATGGGTCAGTAACTGCGGTGCAGCGCTTATTGCTATTTCAGCAGGTAGTAGTTTAAAGCATTAGCATTGTTGCATGGCTAAACAAAACAGCAGAAATAGTTTGGCCGTCTTGGGTTCTGATTATCTAGCGAAGCATGAAAACATATTCTACTAAATTAAGGATGGAGTTTTGGCTAGCAAGGAGCAAAGGGCCTGGACTGCAAAATCTACAGGTTCCTCTTTTGGCTTCGGAGAGAGAGCAAAGCAGGTGCACAGTTAGAAAGTGACATGGAGGTAACCAGAAGAGTAGAAAATGCAGCATTTCTTCCCTGGGAGGAATTGCGGAAAACCTTTTGGGTGTTATGGCACACTCAAAGTTTTGTTTGTTGACCTTTTTCCAGATTCCTTCAACCTTCAGCCCAGATTTCCACAAAGGATGTGTGGTCTGAAAACCATTTGTGAAGCCTCAGGTAAGAGCCATTCACACTGGTAAAGAGTTCCAAAGAAGGCAATTCTGTCAGTCTTTGTGCTTTGACACAAAGTATTGGTATATTTTTTAATATACCAGAGTTGCACCAAAGATTAGCCATGGATCTGATTTATGTCCATTTTCAACCTTTAAACTTTGCGGAATGGAAGGTCTAAGATACCCATTTGTTGCACTCTTATTCTTATGGAGCCATTAAGATGTAGAAACGTAGGATCAGCTACTAACTTCTGCATCTCTGATGTGCCTGTAGTTAGAAAACCATCGTCTGCAGTTCTCTCCAATCTTGACACCAAATCATGATTTGTCCTTCACCTTGGAGAGCTTTTGCCCCTGTTTCTCCATCCTTATGAGCAGCAGAGTACTCACAGGTACCACTTAATGATCCCTTGGGCAAACCTGGAGAAGCTCGGATGAAAGACCCTGTGTAAGGGCATAGAATTAATATGACTATTATTAACCGAGTGCCTAAACTTAGACCAAGTATTTGCACATGTAAGTAATTATGATACACTTCAAGGCATTCTGTTTGTAATGCTTTGTAATGCTTTGCTCTCCATTTCCTACAAATCAAATTACTGAGGGATAGATTTGATCTCCACACAATTTTGAAAATATTTTTTTCTTGTTTTAATTTCCTTTGTATTATTTTTTTCAAAGTTCAAAACACAACCAACT
>NW_010168424.1:0-6777 GCF_000695765.1 Mesitornis unicolor
GGGGGAACGGGAGGGGGGCAGGCAAGCGGCGAGATGTAGACTTGTACACATCTGTATCCAGGGGCGCACTGCTGCTCCCCGCCGCCCTGCTGTCGGGAACTGCCCGTTTTTCGGGAAGGCTTTGCGCTGCAGAGGGGCTTGGAGAGCCCTAGAGAGCCCGCCGGGGCGTCCTGCCGTGGGGCTCAGGCTCAGTCGGGAATGGTGCTGGGTCTGAGCCGGGAGAACGATGCTGGCAGGGATTCAAGGAGCTTCGTTCGCTACTTAGACGTGAGGCGATTGGTAATGTAGCTCTGGCTGGACCGTCCTCTGTGCCCAGTATCTGCAAAATAAGGTCATGTCTGCATATGCATCTTAACCCACTGTCAGAGCCCAAAAAGTGCACCGAAGCAGCTCGGGTGAGATTCTGCTCCTTTAGCGTGTTCACTGTAACTGTGTAGACTAGACTCATCTAACGATGTTGTGAGTCATCTGAATTATTTCATCCCTGCCCAAGTCTCATAAATTTGGAAATTCCACCCAGCTCTTGAAGTCTTGTCTCTTCAGAAGTGCTGGGCTGGCGTCCTCTGCCTTGTGTTACACAGACAAAATACAGTCAGTTACAGCCCTGAATAGAAGCATCATGTTTTGTTCTTATGAAAATCAGACACAAACAGTAAACAGTGCATCAACACTGTGCTCTAACAGTATTCCAGGCAGTCTTGCGGTCTTTTCACACCTTTTAAATCTGCTTTGTAAGTTTTCATACCTCTGATTCTTTTCGGAGCAGCAGTCTATGCAGTGACAGGAGAGAGGGTGCCCCCTTTGTAGGCTACGGAAGGAGCAGCAACCACAGCTGATGCCTGGACAGACATCACCTGCAGAAGGTGCACGATGAGGCAAAGTTTGGGAGATGTTTGCTGTTGTTATTTGTAAGTCCTTAACTCGTTGCTTGTGAGAAACAGGCAGGGAAGATGAACAGTCACTGCCACTCCTTTTCTTGGAGATGGAGGGGGAAAGTGCTTACAAGCAGTGCTGCATCCCAAGCACCCCACCTCGGATGGTACAGCTGCTCATAGTACACGTTTCCGCAGTCTCTGGCACCCCACCGTACCTGTCAATGCTAATCAGTTCTCTCAGTCTCTCAAGCAAGGTGGCACATCCAAACTTCCTATTGGGTATGGTCCATGCTAACTCCCAAACCGCACCGCGAATTGTTGAAGTGAGCACTTGCTGGCCAAGGCAAAACCTTGCCAAGGTCAACTCAAGGGTAGAGACAATCAACTTCCAGTCCCAAGAACATTTGCTGGCACTGTTTAATTCATTAGCAAGGATGTAGCCCAGAAGTCCATTAGTGAAAGTGCTCGCAAATGTCACAGGTTTTGCCCACTCGTGCAACAGTGTTGTGGACTCCCATCTTCCCTTTTTTTTTCCTAAGGGCTTGTTATTAAAGGGCTTTAGTATCTTATGTATTTGATCTCTTCTTCTACAAAAATACTAATGAAAGAATCCTGCAGCAGGAAGTAAGAGAAGAAACGGATTATTAATACTATGATTTCATCTGTCCTGAATAGATTTATCACTGATAAGAAATGGATAAACAGAAATTGTTAGATGCCACTCCATAACGACACGATAGTTTCATTCCTGATGGGTGTATCCATGTACCCAGAGACAGGTTAAATGAATGGAGGACCATCCTACTACTTGGAGATCTCTTAAGCCCCAAGCCCTCTGAACATATTCCCTTCATCCTCTTCTAATCCAACATGGAGTTTCTTCTGCTAGGGTTTTACCACCCTCTGATTCCCTCTGCCTTGTTAGAAAACATTTAACACCCCTTTTCATAATTTAATTTCCAAACTGGATATACTACACTGTAGGTACATGTAGAGGGTTTATGTGGTTAAACATACCACTTAGGAATCAAATGTGATACATAAGGATTCAGTAAGTTCCCAGTTAGCAGATAACCTGAACACATAATAGCCCACTTCAGACATAATCTTAAGAGTCACCTCTTACCAGCATCTAAACAAGGTCTTGATTTTCAGAAGTGCTCTGCAGCTGATAATTTTCATTGTAACGTAAGTTGTGATTTTCCCTGAAACGCTGCTTCACCTCCTACGTTCTTGTATCAAATGTGGTTCTTCGGTGCCCAAATGACACTGAATACTGCACCCAAACAGGGAGCAGTGGTACTGGGTGATGGTTCCCACGAGAAAGCCAAACTCAGGAGCTTCCTCTCCCATTCCTCACTCAGCACCTCCCAGCTCTGCTCTGCAGCCTGTGCCATTCAGCCTTTTTCGGAGAGAGGCTTACTTCATTTCAGTGACCCTGTTTGCCACACAGCCCCACAAGTGCTTATCAGCCCAGTATGTAGTAGGAAACTGTGGAGCATGGGCAGATACGGAGTAAAATAAGGAAATTTTAAGCCAATTTCAGCTCTATAGCCAGTGCATGCTATAACTACACCACGTATCTCAAGCCTGTTCTGCACATTCCTCTGCACACAGAGAATAAAAATGAGTCAGGAGTAATAGGAAAATAAGCATCGTTATAGAGAATGGGGCTAAGCAAGTACCCTATTCATGTTCACCAAGTGTTAAAGTATTTGTTCTGCTGGACTTGACTTGTGTTTCAGGTAAGCGTAATTTATCACACAAATTAGAGGACCGTTACATTCCCCCGCGCTCTGTTAATCTGCTCATTCCCATTTACGGTTGTCGACACGAGGGTTTTGTTATGCAGTTACAAGTCCCTGTTTAGTTTGATCTAGGTCACTGGTAACTCGAACAAAAACAAGCAGCACTTCGGTTTGTGCTAAACTGGTGAAGTCTGAACTTAGAAGCACCTAGATTTGAAAAGCTTTTGCATACCCACCAGCTTCTGCTATGGGGCATAAAACATCCTCAGCTAAAAACCACCTGTCCATCCAGAGCAGGCAGATGAAATACATTATATTACTCTTATTAAACTGCTAGGAGATCTGTGTTTAAATAAACAAAAGACCTAAGCTGGGCTACACTTCATTTTCAAGAGCACGGAAACAACCATTTGGCAGCATCTCAGGCCTCAGTAGGTTTTGGATGCCTGGCTCTGACCAACACCTGCGAGACTGCTTTGTGCACTAAACTGGAAGCAGGGAACTGCATGGCAACTTCTTGAGATCACCAAGCGAGAGGAATTTATTTTGGACCTGGCTTCTGCATATTAGGAATAATTTTGAAATTCCCCAGGAAACTAATTTTGCTAATCCTTCCTATTTTCTTACAAACAGAGCCCATGAAGGCTGCAAAAATCATTTACAGCACTGGCTGTGGTCTTAGGCAGCTAACTACTATACTGTTGTCTGTTCCTATACAACTTGCTTAAGTCTAGCTCAAATACATATAACAGTGTCAGCTAAAATCACACCTTCGAGTTGCAGCCTAGGTATACTCTAAATACAAATGTGTTTAAGTAAATACAGAAAACCAGAATCGCTCCTTAATGAGTCCAGAAAGCAACTTCTGCCTCAGGAAAGAAGGATCACAGCATCTAGTGAGCTCTACTAACCGTATGGAGATTGGCTGGAAATAAACACATTGCACAGCAAGGTCTGCTTTTCTCTAATATCACATGCAGAAAACAGAACTGTTTGGTAAGCACTACACCACTTAAAATATTGAGGAAAATCTCAACAAAAATTACAACAGCGAGGACTTGAATGGCCAATGCCCCGTCCTGTTTTTAGCATTAGAAGGTGGCTGGTCAAATATTCAGCTGTATCTAGGAAATATTCAACCAGATTGTGGTGCAAACAAAGCGTGTTTCCACGAAATGAGGCAAATTCAGAGAAATCTGAAAAGCTATTTTATGTGGAAATTTGAACTAGAAGATCACTACAGTCTCTTCCAGCAAAATATTCTGTCTTTTCAAAAGCTGAGCCAGTTGCCTTATGCATCACTGAACTCAAGGCCTGCAACAAAGCTCATTTAGAGGGTGGATAAATCTTTTAATTAATCTCAACAGGCTTTGGATGAGGTCCTAGCAGAAACTGTGATTCAGCAGCTCGTGGAACAAGGAAGGATGCGAAAGTCTGTTTTATCACTCGCAGCGAGTGGACAAGAATAGTAGCGAATACTAAAAACAGGTGGGTGGATGCTCATTTCGTGGTATTAGGAGGGCACATTCCTTGCTTGGATGTAAGCCTGAAGAATCTGCGTTTGCTGGAAAGTACTGACAGGAGCAGAGGATATAAAGCTCTCCCAGCAGAGCTCAGTAACAACATTTCTGATGCTGATCCTGATGATGGTATGTGCCAACAAAACATTTTACGCTACGCTGATGAAGGGTGTGCCACGCACTGAAACTTGCCCTGAGCTGTCCAGGTGGAGTTTCATGAAAATCTGGTCTGCATGGCAATTAGGAGCTTTTTTTTCATAGAACCTGAAGACATCTCTCTTGATAAATACTGTTATTTGCAAATCCACTTCCATTTTGAACTGTTACTCCAGGCTTAGCAATGGCCAAGTAGGGGAAAAGATTCTTCTTTGTTAATATAGCATAGAAAAAGCTTATTATCTTGGAATGATATGCTTGTATTTTCATAATATTTTAAATGTTATTATTAGAATACCTGTATGCATTTTAACCATAGCCATAAAAAATTAATGTGATCAAATCTGTAAATATTGTATTATCACATTATATTAAATGTGTGCTTTGAAATACCCCAACAACGTAATCATAGAACTGCTGAATGTGTTGGGTTGGAAGGGACCTTTAAAGCTCATCCAGTCCAACCCCTGCAGTGAGCAGGGACATTGGTACCAGATCAAGTCGCTCACAGCCCCATCAAGCCTGACCTTGAATATCTCCAGGGATGGGGCCTGCACCACCTCTCTGGACAACCTGTGCCTGTGATCTACCACCTCATGGGGAAGAGCTTTTTCCTCACATCCAACCTAAATCTACCCTTTTCCAGTTTGAAACCATTACTCCTCATCCTATTGCTCCATGCCCTAGGGAACAGCTCTTCCCCAGATTTCTTATAGGCACCTTTCAGGTATTGGAAGGCCACAATAAGGTCTCCCTGGAGCTTTCTCTTCTCCAGGCTGAACAACCCCAACTCTCTCAGCCTGTCTTTGTAGGAGAGGTGCTCCAGCCCCTGAGCATCTTTGTAATGCACTGCCTTTTAGGAAACACAGCAAATGTAGAAGAACATCATTATCATCATTCTTGTTACTGATGTGCTGCAAGTCCTCCAAGGTGCAAGTAATTGTGGGATCCATAATAGGTTTTTATGAGTAACTGAATTTTCAGATTTCCTCTGCAGGCATCCTCGAAGTAGACTCTTTACAGAAATCAATGGTGCTGAAATCATTGCCTTCAGGGAGGTCAGGACCCAAAATTGTATCCTCCACCTTGCACAAATCTCTGTAATTTTGGTATGAAAAACTCCGTTTTCTTGCATTTAGCCTCTTAACTTGGACTGTCATAGTGTATCTTATCTGATACATATGAGCATTAGGAAGCAGGTTCACATAATGCCTTTTTAATTGCGAAATTGAAGTTATACCTTAATTTTATTGTATTCTAGAACTTTTCTCTGACTGTAAAATGTTCAGCCATACAGTAGGGGCATGTTAAAACATGTACAAAGGTGCTGTTTTTATGGAAGGGAAAGAAATTTAAAACTTTTACAAATTATGACAGGCTGTCCTCAAAAACCTGTTTTCCTAGGGTGGTATTTTTTACAATTATATGTGATGAAATTCTACTTTCCAAGATTCATTAATCATTTTATCTTAGCTGCTCTTATTCCCTTTGCTCTCTGAGGCTTTTCAAAAGGTCAGTGCAACCCCTCCTCCTCACGAACGCTGCTGAAACAGCCAAGAAAAACCTCATTTTTATTAAACAATTTAGTCCGCATTAACACTATTTCATTTTAAAGAAGGTGAGGATTCCCTGAGGATTCAATTATCTTAAACTATAGCCTATAATTGAACTGTAAATTTAAATTACAGCTTTAAAAAAAAAGGAAATTCTACAGCGAGTGTTTCCATAGTGTCACAGAGCAGTATATCACAGCATTCTGGAGCCCATGCCTTCCTACCTTGTAACTTCACTTTTAATTAAGTACATAAAAACTGGCAGATTTTTTTAATGAATGTGTGTTTCTGTAATAGCTATTTACGACATTCATCTACCCATAAAACAGGGGATGTTAGTACAGCAGCCTGTTTTATGGATCAGGGTATCCCTGTGGGCAGAGGCAGCTTCCTTTCAAAAGCAGACTGACCCGAGAGCAATTCATAATGTGGACAGACCTCATTTCCCCTATTTTATACAAAAATAAGTCAAGGTGTGGAGGCAATGCCCTGAAGAGATGCATATTTTAACTCACCAGAGAGAGAAATTGAGGGGGGCCTCCATGACACTTTCATAGGAAGAAAATAAGGAGTGCTGATCTATGGGAGAAAACTGCCAAAAGAACTGATGGTCAGTAAAGTTTTATAGTCAATTAAACGCAAATTAGAAATGATCACATAGTATCAACAGAGACTCTCTTCTACTACCAAGGAACATGGTGGCTGCTGCTTCTTTTTATGTCTTCCCATCAAACCTGAATGGCTTTTTGAAAGTCTAACACAAGTAATGAGGGTAAATAGACTTGCTGAAATTCTGTACTCGGTGACATCCAGAAGGTCAGCCTAGGGCACCTCTGGGAAGCATTATGAGAATCTGTGAGGTTGCTCTTGAGCCAAGGGACTAAAATTATGCACAGTGCTCTCTCAGCAAGTTTGCAGATGACAC
>NW_010168425.1:0-389 GCF_000695765.1 Mesitornis unicolor
ACTGGGGTCAACTGGACCACATTGCCTGTGTTCTAGGTGGCACCTGCCACTCCCGCCGGCACCAAAAAGGGAGCGGGGACGGTGGCCGCCAGAGCAAGGGTGGGCGCCAGGGCCATGGCCAGGCGCCGTGGCCGGACGTGGCGCTGTGGCCTTGGCCGGAGCCTGAGCCGGCCAGAGCTCTAATCAGAACGAGGGCCGGGGATGGAGCCGGGGCCGGGGCCGGAGCCAGAGCTGGGGCGGGGATCGGGACCATGGTGGGAGCCGGGGCTCGGGCCGCTTTTTAAATGGTAATATTCTCATGCAAAGAGACCTGAGCATGCCACAGTCTTACAATTAGCGCCATTTGAATTACAATTATGAAGCACAACACGCAATCGTAATAGCCATAC
>NW_010168425.1:615-6665 GCF_000695765.1 Mesitornis unicolor
AGCAGGTCTCGCAGAAGCACAGTTACGAGAGCCATTTTAGTATTAACTTCCAAGTTGTCTCATTGGGGAAATAATAATCAAAATTAATTTCCAAACTCGGGGCCCCACGTTGTATGCTAATTGATTCTATCTTCGTTTAAGGCTCAGAGAGCAGGATTTTCTCTCTATTGTCCCCTACCCTCCCAGGGGAGAGTTAATAAAAAAAGGGAATAGAGAAAAAGATGCTTTGCGCAAGGTTGGACATTAAGACTGTAACAAGTTAAATGAGAAACAACAGGGGAAAGGAAAAGGGAATTAATAAGGGATAAAGGATATTTAAGTATATACAAAACTTGATCCCAGTAGTCCCGAGTGGAAGTGTTTGAGCAGTGCCTCGTGGCCGCTGCGACTGCTGTGACTCGTCACCAGGGACTGCAGTGGTGCCGGGGAGCGGATGGTGGTGGATGCTGCTGAGCACGTGGAGCTAGGCTCAGCCATCCTAAGATGCAACAGGAAGCAGCCCAGGATACCAGGAAAAGCCTGCGAAAACCTCGGACCTCCTCATTTTTTTATAGACTGTGGCCGGAAGGGGGAGGGAACAGTACTGATCTCGGACGCCCCAGGGTCCTACAGACACCACCTGGGTGGTAACCCTTAAACCATTACATGTTCAGAGACTGGAAGCATTCTATTTGTTTATGTACATCCTTATTTAAAATCCCTTGAATTAGAAGACTGTTTCTTCCATCATTAATTTAAAAGTGAAATAAATGAAAGAAAAAACCTTATGTAATGCAAGTGCTGATCACAAAGGTATGGACATATCTATTATTTTACATAGACATATTTGAAAGTTCAAGGAGCCTTTTTGAAGATTTTGAATAAGCAAAATAAAACAGATAATACTGAAAAATTTTTCTCAAGTGTTTGAAGATGAAAATATAAAGGCTATTTTTTTTGAGGAAATGAAATAAGCATTTTGGTTTTTGTCTCTACTTTTGACCATTATATATCAATTACATGATAACAAAGACTAGCAATTGTTACTGAAGAATAGGAAAATATTAGATTTATTTCAATTACAGAAGGTCTGAATTCTGAAAATAAAAGTACTTACTAATCAATATTTATGTTCTTTCAGATATAACAAAGAAGATTTTAGTAGAATTAAAGGGTAATATTTTAAATTGATCTTACCTAGCTATTAATTCTGCAACTGTACTGACTTTTAGGTATAATTAAGGTCAACTTCTTCATAATTTCTGTTGACATGACTATGAAACTTGGTTATTGGGTTGAGCTTTATTTACATTGATAAATTACGTTAATAATCCAAATTCTGGTTTTCATCAGAACAGTTGCTTTATCTCTATATCTTCTTTAAATGGACTAAGGATAGAACATGACTCTTGAAAGCCTTTAATGATTTCCTGTCTCACTATGTTTTATAAGCATAAGCTTACACATATGTTCCTATTTTCACAAATTAGATATAATATAAGCATGTCCTTGCTTTAATACTGACCTTGCTGCTATTTAATCAATGGTTTTACTAAGCCTAATAGTATTTTATTCTCCACTGCAGTGCCCAATGCTAATATGTTATTAATACAACAGGTAATATTTTGATACACAGAATACAGAAACACAGAATTATTAGGGTTGGAAGTGATCTCTTAAGATCATCGAATCTAACCATCAACCTAATACCACCATGCTCACTAAACCATAAAGTGCCACATCCATGCTCTTCTTGAACACCTCCAGTGATGGTGACTCTACCATCTCCCTGTACAGCCTGTTCCAGTGTTTGACGACTCTTTCAGTAAATAAATTTTTACCTTATATCCAATCTAAACCTCCGCTGATGCAACTTGAGGCCATTTCCTCTTGTCTTGTCACTGATAGAGAACTGTAACACTTATAAAGAAAATTATAGCTTGGGGCTAGCACAGCTTGTGGGAATAATGCTTAAGAGTTAACAGGATAGCAATTATTTAGCTGAAGCAATATATCTTAGGTCACTGTGTAAAGGAAGGTAGGCTACAGACAGTTCCTGATAAGGCCAAGGATGTCCTGCCTGAAGCTCTTATGGCTTCTGATAACAACAAGGACATTCCAGCCAGCTTTGGGAGAAACGCCAAGGGTCCAGGGAGCATGCAAGGAGCAAAGGTGAAGAGCTCCATAGGGAAAAGGACTCCCTGAGACCCCAGCCCATGACCACCAGGAGGCACTGCGCAGGTGCGACTGGACTTCTCGGAAAAAGACTGCCTTTTCAGGGAAAAGGATATGAATATGCATAGGCGTTTTTGCATAGTAATGTATATGCAACACTTTACTGTATAAAAGCTATGACAAGCCACCACAGAAGGTACACACGAATTAGGAGGAACAGATTCCCCTGTGTGCCAAGCACGCTTAATATACATACCTACTTTACAACCTTACAGGTTGTGGAATCTTCTTTCCATGGGTCATCACTAGTTACATGAGAGACCAACACCCACCTCTCTACAACCTCCTTTCAGGTAGTTGTAGAGAGCAATAAGCTCTCCCCTCAGTCTCCTCTTTTCCAAACTAAACTCTAGCTCCCTCAGCAGCTCCTCATAAGACTTGTTCTCCAGACCCTCCACCAGCTTCATTGCTCTTCTATGGACACACTGCAGTGCCTCAATATCCCTCTTGTAGTGAGCGGCCTAAAACTGAACACAGTATTCAAGGTGTGACCTCACCAGTGCTCGGGACAAAATCACTTCCCTACGCCAGCTGGCCACACTATTTCTGATACAAGCCAGGATGCTGTTGGCCGCCTTGGCCACCTGGGCTGATATTCAGCCAGCTGTCAACCAGTACTTTCAGGTCCTTTTCTACCTGGCAGCTTTCTAGCTCCTCTTTCCCAAGCCTGTAGTGCTGCATGGGGTTGTTGTGACCAAAGTGCAGGACCTGGCACTTTGCTTTATTAAACCTCATACTATCGACCTCAGTCCATCGATCCAGTCTATCCAGGGAGCTCTGCAGAGCCATTCTTTCCTCGAGCAAATCAACACTCCCACCCAGTTTGGTGTAGTCTGCAAACTCAATAGGGTGCACTTGATCTCCTCATCCACATATTTGATAAAGATTTTAAAGAGAACTGGCCCCAAAACTGAGCCCTGGGGAACACTGCTTGAGACTGACCACCAACTGGATTTAGCACCATTCACCACAACTCTGCACTCGGCCATCCAGCCAGTTTTTAACCCAGTGAAGAGTAAACCTGTCCAGACCATGAGCAGCCAGGAGGATGCTGTGGAAGACTGTGTCAAAGGCCTTACTAAAGTCCAGGTAGACAACATCTACAGTCTTTCTTTCATCCACTAGATGGGTCACCTGGTTATTGAAGGAGATCAGTTTCACAGAATCACAGAATATTAGGAGTTAGAAGGGACCTCGAAAGATCATCTAGTCCAACCACCCTGCCAGAGTAGGATCACCTAGACTAGGTTGCAGAGGGATGTGTCCAGGCAGGTTTTGAATGTCTCCAGAGAAGGAGACTCCACAACATCTCTGGGCAGCCTGTTCCAGTGCTCTGTAACCCTTACATTAAAAAAGTTTTTCCTCATATTCAGATTGAACCTCCTATGCTCCAGCTTGCACCCATTGCCCCTTGTCCTGTCATTGGCTGTCACTGAGAAGAGCCTGACTCCTTTCGCCAAGCAGGACCTGCCTTTCATGAACCCATGCTGGCTTGGCCTGAACCCCTGGTTTTCCTGCACATGCGAGTTCACTCAGGATAAACCATAATCTTTCTTGGTACTGAGATCAGGCTGACAGACCTGTAGTTCCCCGGATCATCCTTCCAACCCTTCCTGTAGGTGGATGTTACATTGGCAAGCTTCCAGTCATCTAGGATCTTCCCAGTTAAGCAGGAGTGTTGATAAATTATGGAGAGTGGTTTTGCAAGCTCTTCTACCTGACATATCACAGAACAACCATGTAACACACACATACACAAATAAAAGCAATTAACAGAGGTTGATGAGTTAAATTAAAAATTTCTAATAGTATGCTGTCTAGTAGAGGTTGAAATTTACCTCACCTTGCAGTCATTTAGACCAGAAGGCAACATTCTTGAGTTTAATTGCAAATAAATTTCTGAGCATATATTCTATCCTTGAAGACATATTCTACATATAAAGGACTAGTAAGACATAAAGAAAAGTTTAACATTTTGAAGGAACTAGAAAGGCTTATGATCTTCAACAACATGTGTTTGCTGTGCATGTAAATGTCTACTACAAACCTAAAGAAAACATGGTCTTTGAATTGCCTGTGCTCTGTAACACATCTCATATGTATCAGAGAAAGAAGAAAAGGTGATCCTACCATCTAAATCTATACTTACAACTGAAGATTTTGTAATCCAGCTCTCTTTCTCTCCCCTGGGCTTTTCAGGCGGAGCATCCATTAAGGAGTTCTGTTCTGATAATGCAGTGCTCTTAGGGCTCTGAATATATTAACTGTAGGTAGCACTACTAAAACTTTCTGTAAAGTTCAATTGTAACTCTGAAAAAAAAAACCCTCTTCAAAATATTTTTTAAATTTTTTACAGCATAATATATTTTCTTCTTCAGCACCACCAGATGCAGTAACTGAAAGTAAAAGCCTATGGTATGAGCATTTTATTTAGAAAAGTTAGGATCATGCCAATTGCCTGTCCATAAGTAAAAGAAAAGGAATAAGGAAGGTAGAGGGAATTGAAGTGATAGAGTAGTAATTTTGAAGCAATATAAAATGTGTTGTATTAGCCCATACTGAAAGCCCATTTGGAATGACGACAGCTGGGGTAGCCACATTCACTGGAGTTTTCTTTCAGCATTAGTTACTGCAATAAACATTCTAATTCGCTTGAGTACAGCTGATCCATGTATTACCTGAGTTACATTAAAACAAGTATTGAAATTTAATTTTAGAAATCAACCTACAAATAGAAAAGTGATAATAACTGTATTTTCTTTTCCTGTGAGGTGTATAATAGTATTTTGTAGGAGTGAATTGTCCATTAATAGTCTCAATGTGCTAGTTTTACCATAATGTAAACAAGATAGCCTCTTAATTATAATTTATCTAACAGTACTGTATGTACCATGAAATAATATGCTGAATTTAACAAATGGTATTAAAAATAAAAGTGGAAAAAAGGATTTGATGCCGGCAAGAATTCAAGATAATGCTTTCTAAATTTTTTGAAAACTGCAAATTGTTGCAAGTGTATTTTGAATAAATTAAATGTGTCCCTAAAGTATATAAATAAAATTTAGATATATTTTTTAATTGAATGTATCATTTGTTTATTTATATATATATATATTTGATCCTCTTGAAGGCTATCAGGCCTAGTCAGCATGAATTTATGAAAGGCAGGTCCTGCCTGATGAACCTCATCTCCTTCTGAGACAAGGTGACACGCTTTGTGGATGAGGAAAAAATTGTAGATATTTGCTTGGACTTAAGTAAAGCCTTTGACACAGTCTCCTACTGCATTCTCATGGAGAAACTGGCAGCTCATGGCTTGGGTGGGGGGACACTTCACTGGGTAGCTGGATGGATGGTCAGACTGCCTGGATGGTCAGATTCAGAGCTGTGGTAAATGGAGCTAAATCCAGTTGGTGGCCAGTCACAAGTGGTGTACCCCAGGGCTCGGTTTTGGGGCCAGTTCTGTTTAACATCTTTAGCAATTATCTAGATGAGGGGATTGAGTGCTCCCTCAGCAAGTTTGCAGATGACACAAAGTTGGGAGGGAGTGTTGATCTGCCTGAGGGTAGGAAGGCTCTGCAGAGAGACCTGGATAGGCTGAATCAATGAGATGAGGCCAACTGTATGAGATTCAACAAGGCCAAGTACTGGGTCCTGGAATTCAGGCACAATAATCCTATGCAGCGCTACAGGCTTGGGGACGAGTGGCTGGAAAGCTGCCAGGCAGAAAAGGACCTAGGGGTGTTGGTGGACAGCAGGATGACCATGAGCCAGCAATGTGCCCTTGCGGCCAAGAAGGCCAATGGCATCCTGGGGTGTATCAGAAGGGGTGTGGT
>NW_010168425.1:6820-9882 GCF_000695765.1 Mesitornis unicolor
CTCCCTTCTGAGGAGCGGCTGAGGGAGCTGGGTCTCTTTAGCTTGGAGAAGAGGAGACTGAGGGGTGACCTCATTAATGTTTATAAATTTGTGAAAGGCAAGTGTCAGGAGGAAGGATCCAGGCTCTTCTCCGTGATGTCACATGATAGGACAAGGGACAATGGGAACAAGCTGGAGTGTAGGAGGTTCAACCTGAACATAAGGAAAAACTTTTTTACTGTGAGGGTGACAGAGCACTGGAACAGGCTGCCCAGAGACATTGTGGAGTCTCCATCTCTGGAGACATTCAAAACCCGCCTGGACGCCTTCCTGTGTGATCTCATCTAGGTGTTCCTGCTCCGGCAGGGGGATTAGACTAGATGATCTTTTGAGGTCCCTTCCAATCCCTAACATTCTGTGATTCTGTGAAGAGCTCTAGTTATACAAATTACCAAGCAGCCAGTTGTGGCTTCCTGTGCTTGCCCCTTTTTTTGCTTCTCCTTTTCAGCTGCCCAGCATGGAACATATATGCAAAAACAGTTTCCAGCTCACAGCCTGTCTTATTGTGGTGGTCAGTTGCTCACTGTGCCTAAACCATGTTAGCAGGACATGTCTGAAAACCCTTGGGCTGCACTCTTTGGGTCTGCTCTGCTTCTTGGCGATTCCCCCCTCCCCAGTCCTTGAGACATAGGGGTTCTGCAGACAGCTTCTCACTCAAGAAATCAGATATGCAGCTGCTGTTTCTATTGCAGCTGGCAAAGCCAGACTCCTCTCTGTTTTTTCCGTGAGAATGCCAACACCACCTTTGACCTGGACATGATATGAAGAAGAGAAAAGTTGGCATGAAAAGTTGGAGTTAAGGAAACTCCGTCCCTGGACTCTGTCACCAAGATGCATTCTCAGTCTCGCTGCCCCGTGACGAGAGAGAGGCGTTGCATTTGGACAACAGCTTTGGCTGCCCTTCTCACCGTCCCAACAGGAGCACTGGGAGACTTGCTTGAAGGGGGGACCAACTGCGGATGGCCTCCGGAAGCACAAAGCACCCATCCTCACATACTCATGACCGAAAGCAGCTTGGCAAAGCTAATAGGAAGCAGCATGGCAGGAAAGGCCCTGGGGGTCCTAGTGGGCACCAAGTGGACCAGGCACCAGCAAGGTGCCCTTGCCCAGAGGTGGCGGTGAGTGGTACCCTGGGCTGCACTGGGCAGAGCATTGCCAGCAGCTGGAGGGAGGTGACCCTTCCCTTGTGCTCAGCACTGGTGAGGTCAGGCCTGCAGCACCGTGCCCAGGTCTGGGCTCCCCAGTACAAGACAGATGTGGGCGTACTGGGCAGAGCCCCCTCTGCCCCTCCCCCACTACTGCCCTCCAGTGCAACTGCTGAGCTCACAGTGGCATGCTGCTGCGTTGTTCCAGCGCTGGCCCAGCAACAGCCCAGTGCCTGCAGGGAGGACTCTGTGCAAGCTCACAGCATCACTGGGGAGATACAGGCTCTTGCCCAGCGTCACCTACAGGCAGCAAGACCCCCTTGGCAGCCTTGCTTGTGCCAGCTGGGCACTATTTTCAGCTCCTCCCATGTGTCCTTGTCATGGTTTAGGGCTGGCCTGGCCACTAAATCCTGGACAGATGCTCTCTATTAACCCCTCTTCCCTCCCCAGAAGAGAAGAGAAAAGAGAATAAGGGAGAGAGACTTTACTGATTGGAAAAATAAACTAACAAATTTAATGAAACAATAATACTAATACTACAGGATAATATTATAAATAGGAAAAATAATGAAATATATACAAATATGTGCAAATATACACAAAAACAATATGAAATCCTTCCCCCACCCTCCCCCCAATGACGAATACGTCACCAGAGGCTCTGCGGAGCCAGGCACTGGAAAAGTCCCAGACCAAACTCAGCAGCAGGTGGGAGCAGGATGCAGGACACACAAATCAGGATCAGCGGCAGACAAACTAGCAGGGTTCTGCTCAGGCCTTGGGCTCTGCAGGATCGAGACGGATGGAAGGGTCGAAATGGAAGGAACGGTGAAAAGAGACCGAAACCCTCGTGATCTCTCGGTTTTTATATCGAGGCTTCCCCTCCCATAGGTGCAGACACAGCACCCATGATGGGACAACTGACCTTGAGCATATCTTCTAGCAGCGCTGTTTGGGAAAAACATGCTGCCAGTTTTCAGCAAGTTCAGTCACTTAAAAGAGACTGAGCTGAAAAGTAAAATCACTAAATAGAAAATTAGTTCTATTTAGCTCAAACCAGGACAGTCCTAAACGACATTGCTTCTGGCCTTGTCAGGACGGGCCAAGTGAACTGCTGCTGTGGCTCCAGGTGGGCTCCTCCCACGGCTCAGGGATATACCAGCACAGCCAGCCCCACAGCAGTTACCTTTCTCATGCACAATGCCAGCTGCTCTGCAGAGAATACCTGGATCCTGTGCAGCAGTGCTCATCCATCCCGGCATCATCTGAGCTGCTGCTCCACCAGCGTGTCCGAGTGACCCAGGGCTGCAGGACGAGGAAGAGGCAGCCCCTCCTCTTCAGAGAAGCCCTAGTCATTGCCAAGCCCAAGTAAGACTCACAGACCCCAGCTGCATTTCTTCCCCAGCCCTGGCCCTTGCACTAGGACAGGGACACTCAAGGAGCAGCCCCAGAACCCCAGCACCCTGGTGCAGGATACATCCGTGGCTGTGCTCATATCTGATGGATGCTTGAGGCCAGCCACCAGGCTCAGCCACTTCCAGGTCATGCCCTGTCGCTTCTCTCTGCAGACGTGGCAGCATCCGGTGCCTGCAACTCTACCTGGCCCTGGGCGACCTGCAGGTGCTGAGCAACGTGAAGGGAGCAGCTGGGAATGCTGCCAATGAGGAGGAAGGCAGACACATAAACTCCCGTGTCCTCATCTGGCCCTGTGACTCCTGTGTCATCACTTTCCGGTGAGTCTCGGTGCCACGTCCCACCAGATACATGGGCAGCACATCTGTCCTGCTCCAAGGGGCTCTGTCCTGCCTCTGTGGCCATCCCCACAGGGCAGGACTGTGCTGACACCCACCTCTGCCACCAGGCTGGGGCACAGTGGCC
>NW_010168426.1:0-1862 GCF_000695765.1 Mesitornis unicolor
CCAACCCCTCATATTCTGGGATTCTGTGATCCCCAAGGATGACTGTGGGACAGTCTTGCCAAGGCCAGGAGAGTTGAACAACAGCCCAGAAAATGCTGTGGCTGCTGCTTTGACCCAGCCTTGGAGCTCCTCCTGCTCCTCTCCGATCCCTGATGGCTCCTCAGTGAATAAGCCCAGATGTTTCCACCTGGTCCATGTCTTGAATTAGCAGAAATCTGGCAGGGCTACAAAATTGGGCTCCGTCATGTGCATCTCCCGTCTTGCATGGGCTTTGGGACCTGGCCGGTTTATTCATGGCTCTTGATCCGTACCAGTAGGAGCAATCTGTAGCTGTAGCTGTAATATTACTGTTCCCTCTTGCTATTGATTGCCTAAACGAACAAACGCAATCAATTGCTCCTCGCGGTTTCCTGTTAAACCCTATTTTACACTCTCTGCTTTGCAGTTAAAGCCCTGCAGATTCATCCAGATCCCTGCAAAACCTGGCGCGCGTTCAAGACCGTAGAAGTACAGCAAGCTGTTTATTAAACTTCCTCACGGGTAGATAAGACGACTCGCTTTACTGGAACAAAGTTAATACGATTGGTTTTTGGGGTGTGTGTGTGTGTGTGTGTGTGTGTTTCTCGCCGAGGTCTCGGCTGTGTTAAAATTATTCTTTCCAAATACAGCGATTGTTTTCTTGACCTTTTAATTTGCAGCAGTTAACTGGCAAACAGATTTAGGCCTCTTGCAAAACGGCTTTGCTCTCCGTCTCCGGCAACGCTTATTTGGTACTGGGTATAAATCAGGCAGTGGGATGAGAAAAAGCAGATAAGGAGGAAAACAGGCTTTCCAGATGCCCCCCAAAAATGGGTATCAGTTCTTAAGCAAAATTAAACTTAAAGGGTACCTGAAGGAGCACTTTTGTAGGGGAAAACGTAGTAGGAATTAGCATTGCCTCGCAACTGTTGCTTGAGTCTTGGAGGGGAGATGAAATATCCCTTAAATACGCAGCATTTGCGCTGGAGTTGGAAGAGCTGCAGAAAAATATTTGGTGGTGCACATTATTTGTAAGCAGGCAGGAGAGGAAGGCCCCTGCCACCCTTTTTTAGCAGTACTTTGTAGCGTGCCCTTTTTATATAGAGCACGGCAGTGAAAAGCGAGTAAATAAGTGATGGATTTTGTCAACGTACAATGAGCATTGAATAACTCCTAGCTCTTTTCCACTTGCTTTTTATAGCTGGGTGTAATTTATTAGCTTTGACTGCTGAGGTTAAATGGATCAAGTTTTTGCATAGACAGGAGAGGACCCTATGGTCACAGCATGGACCGAGGTTGGACGACCCCAGAGCGGTGGTGTATTCACGTTGTAGGTCATCAAGCGAAGGGATTTAAGGCTCTTTCTGCTCCTTCTTTATGCATTTTAATATTAAACACCCGCTGATAAAATATTTAGAGCCTTAAGTGAAATCTAACAAGGTCGGTATTGAAAGATGGGAGTTTTCACGTGGTAATCGATGACCGCTGTGGTGGCTTGGGCCATCACGGGCCGGGTGGGAGCTCCCTTACAAATCGTTTATGCCCTGCAGGACCACAGCTGAAGATGCAGCAGAAAGCTCATGACTTCAAGTCACCGAAAAATACGGTAGTAACCTAAAGATGAAAGGTTTTGGGTGAAATCTGGCCCGGGTGAAGGATGACAAGAAGTTGTTTCTTCTTGTTGCTGCAATGCCTAAAATGATTTAGTGGATGTATTTTACTCCGGAATAAATTAGCAGTTGACCTTGAGCTTAAACATCACGGTAGATTTTGGCTTCTTTATATTCTCTTCTAATTTTTCAACTGATTAATAGAATTTCAAAGCAGGTGTAGGGATGGGTTCA
>NW_010168426.1:1878-4749 GCF_000695765.1 Mesitornis unicolor
GTGTGTGTTATGTTTGATAATGGGAACTTTGGATATGCTGACTTTGCTGGATGAAGCATGAGGTGGTTTGGGTGTCAGGAGGTCATCGGGTCTGAACCTTGCTCAAAGCAGCTTCAAGGGATACGCTTAACAAGATCGTGGATAACCCACGTGTTGCCCTCAGCTTCAGCTGTTTAAAACCAGGGTTCAATCCATCGATTTGTGTGGGATATTTCTTTGTTGTGTTTTCTTAGGAGGGAAGAACCCAACTATGCTGCTTTACTGGAAAAAAGCTACACCCACAGCAAATCAGTTCAGACCAGTTGTTTGAGCAAGAAATGCTGAATATGGGATTTGGGAAGGAAGCAGAAGAGCAAAGGTCACCAGGCAGTGCAAGCTGTATTGAAAAGGCTCGGGGTTTTTAATGGTGGAAATTTCCAAGTGCATATTCCTACTAATTAAAAAGGCTTTCTGATGAAAGGGCAAAATATCCCGGGCTGTTGATGTATACAGTGTATGGATACTTATTTCTTTTATCCGCCCTCCAGATCTCTTTGTATCTTGAACTGAAAGCTTGTGCGTAATAGCAGTTGTAAAGTGTCTTTATGATTGCCTCGAGGTGTGATGTTTTGGAAAGGAAAGCCAAGATCCAGCTCCTGCAGCTTCTTCCTGTGATTCACGGAGTACGGGTGGTGGTCTGCAGACAGGTTGGGTGGTAAGGAGGTGGGAAAGCTTAGCAAAATCTTCATGTGTTTGAGGGGAGGAAAAGTGTGGGATGTGAGGGAGCTTGAGGGGAGGCAACCATGCAATCGTAGAGTGGTTTAGGTTGGAAAAGACCTTTAAGATCATCGAGTCAAACCATGCCCTGTCCACCACTAAACCATGGCCCTCAGCAACTCATCTCCTGGCTTTAAACCCCTCCAGGGATGGGGACTCCACCACTGCCCTGGGCATCTCCTTCCAGCACTTGACAGCCCTTTTGGTGAAAAAATACTTCCTAATATCCAATCTAAACCTGCCCTGGTGACACTTGAGGCTGTTTCTTCTTGTCCCATCGCTTGTTACTTGGGAGAAGAGACCGATGGAGCAGTTATTTCAGGGAGTAATGTCTGGAAAATCTTCAGTGCTCTCTGAAGTGTTTCTGTCTGTGTCTCAAACCTGCTTTCTTCTGCTGCTGTGGGTTCAGATCATAAAATCATAAAATCATGGAATGGTTTGGGTGGGAAGGGACCTTAAAGCCCCCCCAGTCCAACCCCCATGGGCAGGGACACCTCCACCAGCCCAGGCTGCTCCAAGCCCCGTCCACCCTGGCCTTGGGCACTGCCAGGGAGGGGGCACCCACAGCTTCTCTGGGCAACTGGGGCCAGGGCCTCACAACCCTCCCAGGGAGGAATTTCTCCCCAATATCCAGTCTAAATCTCCCCTCTTCCAGTTTAAAGCCATCACCCCTTGTTCTGTTGCTCCCTGCCCTTGTCGAAAGTCCGTCACCAGCTTTCCTGTCCCCTTCAGGTCCTGGAAGGTGCTCTAAGGTCTCCCCGCAGCCTTCTCTTCTCTTCTCTTCTCTTCTCTTCTCTTCTCTTCTCTTCTCTTCTCTTCTCTTCTCTTCTCTTCTCTTCTCTTCTCTTCTCTTCTCTTCTCTTCTCTTCTCTTCTCTTCTCTTCTCTTCTCTTCTCTTCTCTTCTCTTCTCTTCTCTTCTCTTCTCTTCTCTTCTCTTCTCTTCTCTTCTCTTCTCTTCTCTTCTCTTCTCTTCTCTTCTCTTCTCTTCTCTTCTCTTCTCTTCTCTTCTCTTCTCTTCTCTTCTCTTCTCTTCTCTTCTCTTCTCTTCTCTTCTCTTCTCTTCTCTTCTCTTCTCTTCTCTTCTCTTCTCTTCTCTTCTCTTCTCTTCTCTTCTCTTCTCTTCTCTTCGCTGAACAGCCCCAACTCTCTCAGCTGTCTCCAGAGCAGAGCTGCTCCAGCCCCTCAGCATCTCCGTGGCCTCCTCTGGACTCCAACAGCTCCATGGCCTCTGCTGGTGAGGCCCAGAGCTGGACACAGCCCTGCAGGGGGGGTCTCACCAGAGTAGAGCAGAGGGGCAGAGTCCCCTCCCTGGCCCTGCTGGCCACACTGGAATGGCTTCTTTTGCCATGGCTTCTTGTGCAACTGCACTGCAGTCCTGGGGTGACTCTGGGGCTGTCTGTGAGCTGCTCATGGTTCAACAGCCATGGTTTCCCCATCCTTTCACCAAGGAGAGGTTGTTGATAGTGTCTGATATGGTCACCTGCACCAGAGGCTGCAGGACCTCCCTGTGTTCAGTTGTGTTTGACATATTGGGTTGAGCTCCTACGTTGAGGAGTTTTTCATGCACATGGATGATGCAGCGCTGCTGCCAAAGGGAGCAGCTTGTGGTCCACCATAACTGAGATCTTTTCCAAAGTACAGTTTGCTTGCCTTTTAGTTGACAATATAAGAGTAGCATTGAGGGATCTGCACCCTGTTTCTAAAAGCAGAGCCTTCAGAAGGATGGGAAAAGTGGGCAGACTCTTCCCCAACTCTCCACCCTCTGATAATTCAACATCTCCAGGACTTTCCCAGTCAGAGATGATCTCCATCTTATCAGTAACCACCATGGGTGTCTGCTGGGTGACGGATATGAGGAAAAAGCTCTTCCCCATGAGGTGGCAGATCAGTGGCACAGGTTGCCCAGAGAGGTGGTGCAGGCCCCATCCCTGGAGATGTTCAAGGCCAGGCTTGATGGGGCTGTGAGCAACCTGATCTGGTACCAATGTCCCTGCTCACTGCAGGGTTGGGCTGGATGAGCTGTAAAGGTCCCTTCCAACCTCATACATTCTGTGATTTTATGATTCTCCTGAGCTCATGCAGACACTGAGCATGCACAACATCCTGCAGCGAGG
>NW_010168426.1:5073-5382 GCF_000695765.1 Mesitornis unicolor
TCAACCAAGTCTTCTCAAGGACAGATTTAGGTTGGATATGAGGAAAAAGCTCTTCCCCATGAGGTGGCAGATCAGTGGCACAGGTTGCCCAGAGAGGTGGTGCAGGCCCCATCCCTGGAGATGTTCAAGGCCAGGCTTGATGGGGCTGTGAGCAACCTGATCTGGTACCAATGTCCCTGCTGACTGCAGGGTTGGGCTGGATGAGCTGTAAAGGTCCCTTCCAACCTCATACATTCTGTGATTTTATGATTCTCCTGAGCTCATGCAGACACTGAGCATGCACAACATCCTGCAGCGAGGAGCTGAACC
>NW_010168426.1:5402-6069 GCF_000695765.1 Mesitornis unicolor
CTGCCTTTGCTTTGGTTTGGGACTCGCCACCTGCTACTTTCATTTCTTCCCCCCTTGTTCTCACGCTGAGCAGGTCGCTGCCTCTCTGGGCTGCTGGTGCATCCCTGCTGTTACATGCCAGATACAAGTTTGTGGTCGATGGTAAAGATGTCCAAGGACTTTACTTGTAGTCACGTTGGTGGAAGATCCAATCCTCGTGTCCTTCGCTATCGTCAGCGTTCAGAGTCGACGTGAGCCTGAGTTGCATGAATTTGCTCCTGGCTCGCAGGAGGATGAGTAATGTAGGGCGCAAGCACGGCTCCTTCTGGGGTTTCAGTCCGAGCACGTGATTAATGATGATCTCGTCGTATTTTATGACTTGTCGCTTGGCCAGTTATTAATCTGTTTAATATATTCCACATTATGTAATGTAATTCCAGTTACTTGAGAAATCATCCTTCACCAAGGGAAATGAAGTACCGAGCTCCGCATGTGGTGCCTCAGAGCCATTACAGTTTGCAGCCTCAATAAAAACATAGAATTGAGTTCAGACCTATGTGTTGATGAACATCGGTTATTTACTTCCTGTAACTCCTAATTAGATTTTACACCAGCATTTTCCTGGATGTAAGCTGGACCGATAGCTTCACAGACTGAAAAGTCACAGAATATGAGGAGTTGGAAGGGA
>NW_010168427.1:0-3098 GCF_000695765.1 Mesitornis unicolor
ATCGAGATCGTTGATAAAGATGTTAAACAGGTTAAACATGTTATCAAAATACAATTTGATAAAATGCATGCTGAGTTTACCTGAATTTGGAAGAAAAGTATGTCCATAAAAGTGAAACCCAGTTGCAATATAATGATGAGTTCAGACAAAAAAGTAACCAAATCACCTGCAAGATGAGATGTTCCCATCAGATCTTCCTACAGATGCATTTGATCTATTTTGTGGCACTTACAGTCTTTGAATCAGGAGGATGCTTCCTTCTATGCCCTTGATAGTAAATGCAGTCTTAATTTCAATGCCATTGTCGAAGAAGAAACAACATATTTGGACTCATCATTTAAACAACACCAGACACATTAAAAATTAAGTCCCCACTGCTGTCAAAGTATTTTGATTTTAATGATCCTTCCACTGACAACCACCTAGACCTTTTTTATTCCTATCTTCATTAAATGCTTTCTGTGTTACCAAGTGCTTAAGAATTATTGTCAATTGTCATATAATGAGTGATATATTAAATAACTGAACACACTTCTCTAAGTAATGTCAATTCATAACTGCAAATCTGTGACAAATAGGCATTTTTAACTAGTTACATAGTTGTGAGAAGAGGAAGGAAATAAACAAGCTTGTATTACTTATGCTGAAGTATAACGTGAATCACTAAAGCTGTGATTAAGGATTTTATAGCTTTTCATGGTTAAATTAGCAGAATTTTGACATGAGCAATTCTTCAATGTGATGGGACAGAAGTGGAAAGCGTATTTCTAGCGCTTCAGAAGTGCCCTCAAAATATGTTGGCAATTTACAACCTAACTTGTGCCTTCATGAATGTGAATATACAAATTATTAGGACATATAAAATACTCTCTTGCATATATATTTAACCATGGAAGCAAAATTACTTCAATAAAAGTGCCATGCATAGCTTATACAACTGTTGGCAGCTAATTGTGCAGTTCACACCACTTCAACTTAACTTTTCAATTCAACTTAAAGCCACTAAAACACACATTTTCTTTCCAATGCATAGCCTTGAATCAGGGCAAACAATGTAAACCACAGACATCTTTTGACCTAAAACTGTTGCTGTTACATTTTTTTACCCTCAACTTCAATCTTTTACCATGACCTGCAGTAAAAACGTGTGTTAAATGTTCTAAAGCCCATGATTTATTACCTTTATCACTAGGAAAAAAAGACAAGAAAAGGTCTGACATTGGCATTCTTCAGAATAAGTACCTTTAGCATCCTACTCTGAGCCTCTGCATCATCCTTTTCTTGTTTAAGGAGTCTCATAAACTCTTGCACATTTCGTTCACGTTTGATTTTAACATCTTGTAACTCAGATCTAAGATCTTCCAACTCCTGTTGGTGAACTTCTCTTTCCATCTTCAGCTGCCTGTTAGCTGAAGTCATCTCTTCGAGCTTCGATTCCTGCTTTTTTTGGAGGTCAGAGATGCTCTTTTGTAATTCCTTTTTGACTTTCTCCTCTTCTGCTATTCTGTTTGTTAGTTCCACACGTACCGAGCTTAAGTTTTTTACATCTGCTTGCATTTCCAAGAGTCTTTCTTGGTCTTTTTTATGGACCAAGTTACTAGCTGCAAGTTCTGCTTCCAAGTGCTCCTTTTCAGCTTGCATTTGATCTTGTAAAAAGACTTGTTTTTTCAGCTCATTCTCCAATTTACTTACAGTACCTTGAACTTCTTTGATCTCTTCTTCAAGAGATACCTGGTGAGACTTCATTTCACTCAGTTTTACCTCTTTGCAGTGGAGGAGTTCTTCCTGCTGGGCTCTCTTTGTGAGCACATCATTCAGCTCTTTCCGAAGGTTTTCTATTTGGTGTACAGCAGAGAGAAGTTGACCTCTGAGGTCCTCCTTTTCTTTGAGGACCTAGGAAAGAAGAAAAAGAAATCCAGTGCAATTTAAAGTAACTGAAGAAAATTGTTGGAAGGCTGTCGATTAGCACACTTTGTTCTGTGAAAACAGAAAGTTTTTGCTAGTTATGAACTCAGTTCAAACATATTCAGTGTTTCTTTAAATTCAGACACAGAACGTCTGTGAACTCAAACATATATCTGTCCTTAAATGCTTCCTAAACTGGCATAATTTTGGTTAATCTCCTTGCTTTTCTCACCCTCTTTGCAGACTGAGTTGAGTTTATTTTCTGGTTCTTCCAAATAGAAAAAATGGAGGAAACGAGGCAACACAGTAACACAGTAAAATACAGGGAGAACCACTGGTCATCCACATCTCACCTATAGGTCTGTTCCATAGGCTGACTTGTTTTGCTTATTTTCTAAAATATTACATATAAAGTACGTAAATGTCAAATTCTTTTTGAAACCACACACTGTAGATGAACGAAGTCTGGTTCACTCATGCATAAAAGCAAGGCATGAAGACTTCATCTTCAAAATAAGAATCGGCCCCATTTAATACAAATTCCACTGTTTTCCTAAGGAGCTCAGAGGTTGGGTTGTTTTGGGGTTTTTTTTTCCCAATATTGATATATGCCAGGTTAGAAAAAATTCTAGAAAATTCGCTAAATGACAGGAAAAATTTGCCCTGCAAGAACATGTGTCTTACTGAAGATGTGTCATTAAACTCATGGCATACACGCCATTCTACACAGCGTCCTTGATTCTCGCTTATCTCAAGTAATACTTTAATGTTCCTTTTAAAATAAGAAGGAATTTATCATCGTACGTGTATCATAAGCCACACACAACTTCTACTACAGGAAAAACAGAATTATAAAGGGAAATTTTCCTGATCTATCACAAACTACTGGATTCTTGCTTACATAATTTTTATGCTGAATTTTACTATTCCCACTGGTTCCACAAACAATACACATTTCTTACAAATATAGAAAAATTACTTGAAACTAAAAGAACTAAAAAGCAATTAAGATCAATGGTGTACAGGTTGAAAAATAATAAAACTATTTGTAATTACATCAAGAATAAGCAATGCAAAACAAAATACAAAAATAATAAATCAGAATCCCAGCATGTCAGGACTTGGAAGGGACCTGGAAAGCTCCCCCAGTGCAACCCCTGCCACAGCAGGATCACCAGAGCAGTCACACAGGA
>NW_010168427.1:3490-15551 GCF_000695765.1 Mesitornis unicolor
GGTGTGAGCAGGGCAGAGCAGAGGGGCAGTGGAGCCTCTCTGCCCTACAACCTCCCCTTCTCATCCACCCCAGGATGGCGTTGGCCATTACTCCAGTGGCCAACTGGAGTTTACCCCAGTAACTCCCAGAGAATGAAACCCAAACAAGATTTATAGAGCCCACCCCCTGTCTGCAGATATTTGGATCATCTCATTCAATTCAAGCTATGATAGTCATCCAAATTTGACATTTATAGAGCCCACCCCCTGTCTGCAGGTATTTGGATCATGTCATACAATTCAAGCTATGATAGTCATCCAAATTTGAAAATTTGCCATCAATCCTTTGAAGTCCTGTGGCAGAAAGCAAAGACAATAGACTGCCATGTCTCCTTTTTCGTT
This sequence comes from Mesitornis unicolor, assembly GCF_000695765.1. NCBI lineage: Eukaryota > Metazoa > Chordata > Aves > Mesitornithiformes > Mesitornithidae > Mesitornis > Mesitornis unicolor. The sequence goes on from NW_010168427.1 coordinate 3,872, forward strand.
CTTATTTATTTTGATAGAATTTTGTCTTGATGTAATTGTCTGTATATGTCAAAGGTGGTTAAATTACATTCATCTGGCTCCCTGAAACTTATCACAAATATTACATCTAGATTGATTATTTCCTCATATGGAAACTGTCTTAAACTTTGCATTGAAAATATGAAATGCTGTTTGCATTTTTTCTCCTCCACAATTCTGCACAGTTTATTTGATACTACATACCCTCCAATAAAGAGGTTTTCCCCAGGAGTGACACTTACCTCAAAGTTGTTGGCAAGATGAGAAGATTTTAAAAACAAGAACAAATGCTGACAGCATTTCTTAATTGTGGCTTAAACCAAAGTGACTGCATTTAGCATTCTCATGCATTTGTCACATAAAAAGGGGTAAAGTCCACGTCAAGGAGTCACTTAAAGAAAACGTCAATGTGGACAGCACTATCAATTGCCATTACAAAGACCTGTCCATGCTTTTATATGAACAGTGATTTCAGAGCCTTTTGGGGCTCCTTCTGCTTGTTATTCACACCTCACTCTACTTTTTGCTACTCATTTGTTCATTACAAGAAGCGCATACGACTTCAAACGATTCCAGTTTTCTTCCTTTCCTTAGCAGCTCCATTTACCCAGGCAAGAGATGACAAACTTCTTAAATGTCTGTGAACCTTTATTTCCTCAGACAACCGCTAGGGTTAACCAATACAACAAGATTCTCATGGAATGAATTGTTGGAGGATGGATAGAGCAAATAATGACAAAAAAATAAGGTATATGCTAAGTAGTTCAGGAGAGAAACAGCAACCCCAGGAATCCTACAGGAAAGGGTACCAAAAAAACCAGAGCAATCAGCCAATCTTACCTGACTGTTCTTCTCTGTCAGCTGGTTGACAGTTTCATTTTGCTTTTCCAGCTCACGATCCAGTTTCTTACATTTCAGCTTCCATTGGTGGATGGTTTCCTGCGCTCTTGCTTTCAAATCTTCTCTTTTTTTCTCACTCTCCGCCCTGAGTTCCTCTGAATGCTTGAGCTCGGCGAGGTACCGTTCTGCTTCCTTGGTACTCTCTTCAAGCTGTTGAGCTAACTCAGCAGACCGGAGCTCAGTTTGCTGACGTCCATCCTCGCAAGCCTCGTAGCAACTCTGTATCTCCTTTAGCTGGTCCAGCATTTTTTCCTGCTGCTTCTCCTTGTTCTCCAGGTCAGTTGTTAACACCTGCAGTCATCACAGGAAAACATGAAAATCCCGGCTCTAAAGATATACAATACAAAACCTTATCAAACAACATACAGCGATGTTATATCACTGTTCTATCTAAAATACGAATAGCATAAAAGATCTCCTTGACTACCAGGGAGAGCCCTGTTAGCCCACAGAACCTCCCCCTCTGCCATAGTAAAGAATTTCAATCGAGACAGAAAACATGTGGGTACTCTATCCCATATTTTCCTTTCTGCATTTGTTCCTCTTCTGGTTGTTCGTGTCGTTATTTTCAGTTTGAGGAGTCACTGACCAGGATGCTCATATGTTATACACTAGACAAATATGGAATAAAGCAAATATTAAGATGTGAGGAAATTAATATTAACAGATGAGAGGAAAAATAAGATTGGCAAGGAAAAACATTCACCAGAACAGAAGTAATCTCTAGTGCATGAACTAGCTGTTACTCAGTTTTATGTTGGTTGCTTTTATGGAAGCAAGATGCTACATAAGGATATTTTGGAAAGCACTGGTGAATACAAAGAGAACGCAGCAGCTTGGTAGACGGTAGAGAACAAAGTGCAAAGATGTTTGAAAACAGAGCAAGCACATTAGAGCCAACATTAGCTGACCTTTCGATACTGAATGAAATTGAAGCCATATATTTTAAAAATAACAAGTACTGACTATCTCAAATACGATATTTCTCAGGACAGCCTCACGAGGAAGTCAGGAAAAATATTCTCCGTATACCTTCTGCAAGGGCATATTCAGAAGCCAGCTATTGAAGCTTCACATAGAATTTCACATTAGTATTCTGTATGTCAGGCCTATTTAGACTGCTTTCATACCATCCAGTATTTTCTGTAATGACTTAAATGAATTTACCAGGCCTGCTCTACAGTCAAAGATATTATCAAGCTCCAAGGGATGGAAATACTTTAGAGAAGAGGATTAGACTTCAAAACAACTGAAACAAACTAGAGATGCAGTCTGAAGTAAACAGGGTGCAATTCAGAAAGGACAAGGGAGAAATACTTTGCCTAGGAAAGAATAAGTGACTTTACAGACGCACACAGAATGACTATTTAGACAAAGGTCCTTCCACAAGGCTGGGGGGTGGGATGTGGCTTGGGTTTGTTGTTGGGTTTGGTTTTTTGAGGGTATTTGGGGGGTTTTCGGGTGATTGTTTCGTGGTTTTCTTCCCCACCCAAACGTGGCCATTACCTCCTGGGAGGCAATAAATCATACTGCTCTTTTCAGGATTGCATTTGCTGTCCAAGAAAGACAACCACATTTGTAGTGTTGCATGTGACAGATCATGGTACTGCCAGAAAATGCAGACAGGAATGGCCTGACACTAATGACAAGGACAACCAGTCCAGCTTGCTAATTGTACCCATGACGGTAAGAAGCAAGGGTAGGATCAGCCACTGGACAATCAGTTGCTAACCTGTAGGATGAATATTCATACTCTAGACACAACTAAGGTACAGATAATAAAATCATAGGTAAACACATTGCAGGATAGTCAGAAGTAAATCTTATACAGGTGGCAAAATGAAAACAGCAATGTCTTTCTAGGTTTACGGTTCTATACGTTAGTATAAACCCACACACATTGTTCCACTATTATTTAAACATGTATTTTCAAGCTCATCAGACAAAACAACCAAGCCTAACCTTGCAAAAATCTTGATTCATGAGATAAAACAACCAAACGAAAAACCTCACAAGCTACAGCTAGAAAAAATTTATCAACGTAAACTTAATTTGAACTGAAAACAGAGATTGCAATACCTCTTTGAAGGTAAGGATTTAAATTCTGAATGTGGCAGAAGTTAGAAAAGGCTTGATAAGATACAGTCAGACAGTACATTTACCCTTCCACCGATTTTCTAAAGTGGGCCATCATTTCCTCAGTATCACGTTATTACACATGATATTATCAGTCCCTATGCCACGTCCTTCTGGAGACACCATAGAGGATGTCAGCCTAAACTGATGTACAATTTAACTCTAGCGTCACTAAAAAACAGTTATTTAAGTATAATACCTCAGAGAACACACTTCATTAATACAAATAGAGTTCCCACAATTTTTTTAATGAAATATCAGCCTAAGCTTAAACACAGAAAAACGTTCAATCAATTGCAAGCATTCGTTTCAGTGTAGAAGCAAATCTTAAGCTCCAATTTACTGATTTATTGTAAAATGAAAAACACGGGAACATTTGTTTTAGATGTTCATGTTGAAGAACAACTAATTTATCAATGTGAGCTATTTGCATGAAGAGGAAAAATGAACTTGGACATGGATGTACCAATATAAATGCGACTTTTCATGTTTTATTTTTCCAACCTGTCAAAATAAGATAGATCTTTGAAACGGTTTGCACTTTGCTTCGAAAGGTTAAGCAAGCACAGACCCAAACCAGTTGAAGTCAGACTGAAAACAGCAGCACAGCATATCAATATTTCATGCAGCTTTCCCTGTAAAGCAAGGAGATAAAGAAACAGTGGGGGACAGAGAAACAGTGGGGCTCCACACTGTTCTTATAGTATCATAACAGGGGTCCCAAGTGTACTGACCTGTACTTTTGAATTCCTATTTTGACGTACAATAAACACGTATCTATATGCTAACAAGTTGTCAACATTCTGTCTGATCTATAAAAGCTTGCCCTGCTGGTATTTAAGATATTGAATAACAGATTTTTCAAATGTGGTCTGTCATAAAAACAAGCAAGTAAAAAAATCTGGTATGAAATCATATTTATCATCTACATACAGAGAGGTTTCCCAGAAACAAGACAGCCTCTGTCCAGGTATGGCATACACACACATTCACACAAGAATGGACACGCACAAGCACTATTTGTTAGATTATTTTTGTTTCTTCAGTATCAGTAAGGGCACAGCTTAAACCTCACTGTCCACGTACACTGTCCATGTCTATGAAAACAAAGATCATGGTCCTGCCTTTTGGTTCCTTGGAAAATCCCACCACAAAATCCCAATTTCTAGGCATTCTGTACAGAAAAAGTAGGATGACTGATGGTTTATAAGTTCTAATATTTGTCTCCCGAGTTTCTCTTTAGAGGGCCCAGAGCCCTGGTGGCACTAGAGAAGGTGGAATTATTGGATGTCAGCCTGCATCTCTGTTTTGGGAAGACGTTTAAACGTAGTGCTTGAAGCTGTCAGCAGGCCCCATGTCCAATGGAACATGGAACCTTGCAGAATATATCCCAATTTTCACCTTCCTATCTTAAAATTACCCTTCTAAGTAAGTCCAAATGCAAATATTTTAAGGATTTTTGAGAGAGGAATATAGAAATGTGGAGGGGTTTTGGCTTGTTTTGGGTTTGTGTTTTATTTCTGCTTGGTTGGGGTTTTTTAAAATATTCATCCAATTTTCTCCTTCTCAATTGTGACTGTAGTAAAGAGTGAGAATCTAAGAGAAAGGACAAGCAATGGCAGGAGGTTGCACTTAGAGAAACAAAACCAAAACCAAAACACAAAAACACCTTCCTTGGACATCTGAGTTTCTCTTCCAAGCAGCAAATTACTAAATACCTGCGATTCCTAAAAAAATTCTATACAGATGAGAAATAGATATTTATATTATATGTTTCCATAGAATATATTATAATATAGATGTATATTATATATCTATAGATTAAGACTCCAGATTCCAAGGAGCACCTGATGTCTCCGGCAGCTGAAGGTCAGTCACCCAGAAAACTCAGTGAGCTGCTCTGGATGAAGCAGAAGCACACGATGTTCTGACACACACGACAGCAGCACGGGGTTCTCCTGACAGGAGCAACCTAGGATTGTTATTAAAACGTATTGTATATATATTTACAGAACTGTCTGTTATTAAAATGTATTGTATATTTATGTACAGCAATTGTTAGCATGTTGTGCTAACACACACACACATACACTAGATATATATGCTATGTTGTCTCTTGATCTTTGCACAAGACAGTTCTGGGTCCCAATTTTTCTAACCTGACTAATTTTATTGCTGCATTTTCATAGTTCCTCTGCCAACAGAGGAAGGTTTTAGAATACTCATATCAACTCATTTGCCACCAACATAACATCAAACACTCTCCTCCTGGCTTTAATATCTGAAGATATTATAAAAGAGAATTATGTTCTTGAAACACTTAAAAAATGTCATTAAGATCAGTTACTAAATCCTGGGGTGCAGGATATTAATGCTCTAGAGATCTGAATGCAAGTGTTATTTTCACAGCCGATTCAAGTTCGTATCAGCCCTCAGACTGCAACCCCACCACAGACATTTCCATGGACAGGCTCTGCCTGGAGATGCCACAGAACAGAGGTGATTAACTCGAAAACAGATGCGATATTTGCCCCAAGGAAAACAGCTGTGCAGCCAGCTCTCTACATATCCAAGAGCCCAATATGTAATCCAGTTTTCAACATCTGTAAGAAACCAAAGGCAGAGAATGAGGCCAACATTTTCCAGTTAGGGCCAAGTTATTTATCTGCAGTGTAAACTAATCCCCACAGGCACTAAACGTGGAAATCTGCCACCGTTTGGCAACTCATGTAGTTTAGACTTCTGGTCTCTAGCTGGACTACAGATATCACTTCTGACCTGCGTTTTCAACATCAATTTAAAAATAAAATCACTGCAAACTGCAACTCAAAATTCATCCCAGGTATAGAAAACATGACCCAGCGTATTCAGCAAAACAGCCTTTAACATTTTTATGAACGTTTAAAATGCAAACGAGGATCATTCATTTGTTACAATTCACCAAATGAATGCCTTGGACCACAGTTGTGTGCAAATATTCTGTGCTGATAAGGATACAGAAAGCCACATTTCACCTCGCCACACTGATTACGTTGGTCACCTAAAGTAGATCTATGTATATTTTTCTCCCTCTTTATTTTATTTCTGTCCTGTATCTCAGCAGTGCAGTCACCTGGTCCTAATGCTGTGCAATCACACTGCTTGTCAAGGGTACTGTTTTCAACAGTGCTATCCACATTATGCACCTCATTACTTCTCCCATTAATTCTTTCTGAATGCAGAGCTCAAATATTAATTTATTCGTCACAATATGACCTCCATCTCTTGCCAATCATATTGCATCCAACCATCAAGAATGATTGAACCAGAAGGTCCAGATTTTTCATGCAAGCACCACTGCAGTGAATTGAAGAACTGAAGATGCACACATTCAAATAGAAGAATTCAATTAGAAGAAGTAGATTCATTCACTAAGAGGTATATTGCACTAAATTGATTTATTCAAGTGATGCCTTCTCCATATTTTTCCAAAGCTTGAACTGCTGCTCATTCTGACACGTTAATGTAAATGGGTCGTGGAAGTGTGAGAAGCAGCTAACACACTTTTTTCCTAGGTCGATACACAATTTTAGATAGAAACTCTATCAAAGCAAATAGCAACTGTACATGATAAAAATCTATCTGTAGCACTTTCAGCATTTGAACCACACCAACATGGCTCTACAGGCTGGTTGGCAAAGGTACGGATTTCTCTTATTTTGTGAGAATAGATCCTTACATTTAGAAAAAGTGTTATTTCTTTTCAGATTTCTTCATTGGCTCACATAATGAAAATAATTGGCTAACAGTTTCATCTTTAGAGGATGGAAAAGCCATAAAATTAATTTGGATGTGGGTAATCTCCATCAATCTTCGTAAGTCTGAAAGACTCCTATTACTGAAGAATTATAATCTTAAATAAGCAAATCAATAACTTCTTTCCCCCAGAAAATCTGAAGTATTTTAACAAACTGCCTATCTGCTGTTATGCTCTACTGGACAATACCGTAAGACTACTTTGACCTGATTAGAATGAGAAGTAATTAGTAAGTCAAACAATTTCACGAGCATAAGAGTCTAAAAACGCTTATAGAGAAACCAGGGTATTGCAACTTTGTACTCTGTGTACTGTTTTATTTCTTAGCCATAATAGTCAGGTCACAGTAGTCACTCACAACAGCCCCATAGAGTTCCACACAGAAAAATGTATTTAAAATAGTTGCATACATTTGCAAGATCTTACAGAAGCAGCCACAGGTAAACGACAGCAACTGAAATAAAAATTTTCTCTATCAAATTTAAAAACTAATTTAAGGTTGAAGTCACTTCTAAACACGAGTTTAAGAACATTATTATCATCTTTTTCACCCTCTCCATTTTACATCATATGGGGAATTTATGGAAACTGTCAGGAACTAAATGTACAACACACGCAACTCCAATTGTTGAAAACGATCACATCTAAATAAATCAAAGTAAATTTCTAACATCACATGTACAGAAGAGGCAAGTGCGGTTACATCCTCCCCACTACCCAAAGATAAATCACACTGAAGTAAAACACGACTGGTCACTTCCAACTGGGAACTGGCCTATCTGACAGGAGCAGCTGTTAGAACAGGCTTGACAAAGTGCTTTGTTAATACTTAAGTTTAGAAATTCACATCCTTGCATTCCTTGATGTCTCATTGAAAGGAAAACACACTCGCTACTTTCCTGTTACTGCCTCTGTAGGAGAATGGCAGTGGGAAGCAGATAAGGAGTACAAAGTATTTTCTGTTGAGAAAGTCAGGGAAGTCACAGATTTCTAACTCGGAGCAATGACAATGACCTTGACTGAGCGCTCGTCCATCAGTGTTTTCACAGAGCAGGAAACCAGTATTAGAACATCACTCTCAAGAAAGCATGGTCTACAAGCAGAAGTTCAACAAAAATTGTTTTCTCTGGGTTTTTATCGCATTAACTCCTGCCACCAAAGTAACCGGAATTTCTCAGGCCCACAAACCAAAAAAACCAGCATGTTTTGGGTTAGTCTGGGGTCGTATTTGCCAGCCAGAAAACAAATGCTGATGGGCATCAGCCTTATCCTCTATAGGAGCACTCTAGGCCTTTTCAAACCTGGTCAATGACCAATTTTCATAAAGCAGTGGGAACTTCTTTAGGACTTCACTTTTTTCCAAGTGTAATACAAGGAATGTGAAGTACTGGACTACTGAAATCCCACACAGGGTTTTGAAGATATCCTCATTTCTCCTGACAGTCATGAAGTACAGTAGAAAAGAGTTACTGTTCAGGGATCTTCCTACCGGTGACAAACGTAAACAAGATCCAAAACCACAGAAATCCCCTGTCTTAAATAAAAAGGCTACTACCTCCTTACATCTCATTTTGTGTTCAAGGTAAAAGACTTGTACCTAAAACTCCAGTGTCAGAGGATGCTGCTATTCTTTACGCAGAGAATCACTATAAATATTATTGTTTACCATAAATATGAGTGCTAATATTGACTAATATAATTATTACATTGCATCTAATTGCTAAAACCAGAGCAGTTATGATCTATTTTTGTTTCTCCACTGCTCTCTCTCAGAGCAAGGTATCCCAATCTGTTTAAAGTTAAACTTGAGTTCTGAAGTGTGATGAAATGGGGAATAAGGCAGTGAATACAAACTTTTAAGAGTACTTCCAGAAACCATTATTAACGGTAACTGCTGATAACATTTTCTTTACACATGCGAAAGAGAAATAATCCAAACCATGAATTCATGGGCAATAGCAAATGCCTTTTTTTGATTTATTAACAAGATGGGAGAGAAAATACTTCTGCAAACTGGTATCAACTCCCAAAGTTATTTCTAGGATAAACTATGAAGAGCATGACAGCAAGCGTTAGTTTTAAAGGTTACTCCCTAACCTGGCACACCACCTTAAACAAATGGGAAAATACTCTAAAAAGTAAAAAAACCCAACTTACCTGTATGTGCATTACAAGCTGTGCTTTCTCCTTGTCCTTACGCTCTATGCATCTCTTCAGTTCTTCCACCTCAGCGTCATGACTCAGCTTTGCTTTAAGCTCTAAAATATGTTTCTCCAGTTCTTGCTTCTCTCTCTCGTATTTTTCAGCTACTATAAAACAGTGAGAACAGAACAACAGGCCCAGTAGAAACTATGCCTTGTGGTAATTTAATTATTATTAATTATTTCATTTTCAGTAATTTTCTTCTCTAGCTGAGACTATTCTACAATTATGTATGATGATCAGGGTATCTATGAAAAATGGCTACAGCTATAGCATAACCTTATACTGAAGGAGACAGTATTTATGTTTATCCAGTCATTTTATGGGGGTTCTCCCAGCCTTCCCCTGCCCCTACCTCAAAAAAAACCCCAACAACCAAACCCCAAAACACCAAAAAAACAATAAAATAAAATTGGATGGAAGAAGCAACGGGGAAATTCTGGTGTAAATGAAACTTGGCCACAAACTTCAAGGCCAAGATTTGATCCCACCAGAATAATCTCTCCCAATTTTAAAGTCGCACTATCTGTAAATTTTACGTCCGAACCCTACAACTGCAATAGAAGTTCTTGAGGAGAGTGAGCTGTAAATTTCCTCAACCAGAAATTCAAATGTCTTTACTCATAAACAATTACTAGAGGCAAAGAAAGTCTCCATTTGTATTCTTCCCATGTATTTTTGAAGAAACAGAAATAACACAGTGAGGAGCAACACAATTGCATCAATTATATAAATATATGTGCATATCTTCATAGCCCCAGCACATTTTTCTATTTTCTTCCTCTTTCTACAACAGTTTTGATTTATAATTATTTTCCAAAAATTGAAAAATTAAAACACACTCTCATTAACATGAAAGGCATGTTGTTTCAAATATATTCACTTTTAAGGAGATACATTAACATGACTGGAGAAAAACTATTAAAACCATCGTTTCCCGTTACATTTCTGAAGCCAAGCCACGTACAAACATCGAGCCATTTTCCAGTGCTCCGTATGAGGTTTGTAAAACAGGGAGTCATGGTCCTGTGTTAATAACCGAGATAATTCAGCAGCCGAAGTATGAAAATATAAAAAGAAGTTATTAACCAAACCAATTAAACATTCACAGAGACACAGGACTTGGAGTCACTATTCCTCTATTATCTCCAGTAATGCATTTCTATGTTAATAAGGAGAAAGATAAAGACTTTCTCGAACGCCTTTCTGATTATGTTTGAAAAGTTTAAATGCAGATAGGTAACTGACAACGCAGCAAAGACCTTGCTAAAGTGGTAATTTCATACACAATTACATCTTGAAATGGTTCTAAATATTTTTCTTCTAAATATAACTGAACCTTCTCTAAAATTGTGACCTGCTGCAAACAGAAGCCCTGGCTGCATCATACTGGGAAATTTTCTCAAATTCTCTGGAACGTGTTGTTACCCCTTAGAAATTCTACCAAAAATTCATCAGTGTTATTAACCAGCTACATAAATTACTTTTGCTAGGATTTTCAAGATGGCCAAATTTAAACTGCAAATGGACTGAAACGTAAAATTTCAGAAAAACTACTATTTAAAAATATTTCAGATGGCTTTCTTTTGTAAAAACACTATCCAATTTGTGTTTGTGGAATTGCTCTAATAAATCACAGAGTCACAGAATGTCAGGAGTTGGAAGGGACCTGGAAAGCTGCCCCAGTCCAGCCCCTGCCACAGCAGGATCACCAGAGCAGTCACACAGGAACACGGCCAGGGCTTTGGGTGTCTCCACACAAGGAGACTCCACAACCTCTCTGGGCAGCCTGGGCCATGCTCTGCCACCCTCACACTCACAAAGCTTTTCCTCATCTTCAGCTTGAACCTCCTGTGCTCCAGCTTGGGACCATTGCCCCTTGTCCTGGCATTGGCCATCCCAGAGCACAGCCTGGCTCCTTCCTCCTGACACTGCCCTTTCCAAATGGATCCCCAGGAATGAGGGCACCCCTCAGTCTGCTCTACTCCAAGCTCAAGAGCCCCAGCTCCCTCAGCTGCTCCTCAGCAGGAGATGCTCCACTCCCTCCAGCATCTTTGTGGCCCTGCTGGACTCTTTCAAGCAGTTCCTGTCCTTCTGGAGCTGAGGGCCCAGCACTGGACACAAGATTGCAGCTGTGGTGTGAGCAGGGCAGAGCAGAGGGGCAGGAGAACCTCTCTGCCCTACACCCACCCCTTCTCATCCACCCCAGGATGGCGTTGGCCTTCTTGGCTCAAGGGCACATTGCTGGCTCATGGGCATCTGCTGCCACCAACACCCCCAGGTCCTTTTCTGCATGGAAAATATACCTTAATTTGTTTTAGCCATGCAAATCATGGTATTTTATCTTAATTTTAACTAAAATTTGAGGTGTTCAATTGTTAATATTCAGGTGCCAGTATTTATTAACTTAAAGCTGAGGAGATAAGTGGCTGGTTTTGTTGAAACAGCAGAAGAATTAGACTGAAACTCAGAACCAGAGTTAATGTTCAGGCTAACTATCTGGTTTGCAGACCTCTAGTGCAAAATTTGAGTTGTACCTGCTCTAATTCTCCTGTCATCATCTTGTACATCTTGGTAGCTCTGGCGTTGCATAGCAGTGTGTGAGATTTGATGTTGCAAGTCGAGACG